>NC_058044.1:18857205-19157205 GCF_020085105.1 Siniperca chuatsi
ATATATATATATATATATATATATATATATATATATATATATATATATATATATATATATATATATATATATATATATATATATATATATATATATATATATATATATATATATATATATATATATATATATATATATATATATATATATATATATATATATATATATATATATATATATATATATATATATATATATATATATATATATATATATATATATATATATATATATATATATATATATATATATATATATATATATATATATATATATATATATATATATATATATATATATATATATATATATATATATATATATATATATATATATATATATATATATATATATATATATATATATATATATATATATATATATATATATATATATATATATATATATATATATATATATATATATATATATATATATATATATATATATATATATATATATATATATATATATATATATATATATATATATATATATATATATATATATATATATATATATATATATATATATATATATATATATATATATATATATATATATATATATATATATATATATATATATATATATATATATATATATATATATATATATATATATATATATATATATATATATATATATATATATATATATATATATATATATATATATATATATATATATATATATATATATATATATATATATATATATATATATATATATATATATATATATATATATATATATATATATATATATATATATATATATATATATATATATATATATATATATATATATATATATATATATATATATATATATATATATATATATATATATATATATATATATATATATATATATATATATATATATATATATATATATACATATATATATATATATATATATATATATATATATATATATATATATATATATATATATATATATATATATATATATATATATATATATATATATATATATATATATATATATATATATATATATATATATATATATATATATATATATATATATATATATATATATATATATATATATATATATATATATATATATATATATATATATATATATATATATATATATATATATATATATATATATATATATATATATATATATATATATATATATATATATATATATATATATATATATATATATATATATATATATATATATATATATATATATATATATATATATATATATATATATATATATATATATATATATATATATATATATATATATATATATATATATATATATATATATATATATATATATATATATATATATATATATATATATATATATATATATATATATATATATATATATATATATATATATATATATATATATATATATATATATATATATATATATATATATATATATATATATATATATATATATATATATATATATATATATATATATATATATATATATATATATATATATATATATACATTATATATATATATATATATATATATATATATACATTATATATATATATATATATATATATATATATATATATATATATATATATATATATATATATATATATATATATATATATATATATATATATATATATATATATATATATATATATAGATACATTGATTTTATTTTTGTCTATAGGAAAGTAGTGAATGCTAGAGATGTCACAATAACTGAACTACTGTATTCACTGAACAGTTGGGTCGAAGAGGTTCCAATATTTGATTACTTCCTCCTTAGTGTTTTGACATGGAGGGATAGTCTTGCTGTGAAAGTCTTGAAAGTCTTGCTTACATTTTAAATGCATCTAAATTTAGGTGTTTAGGTGTCAAATATCACTGCCTTCGACACTGAATGAGGTTTGAGTTTCACCACAATTATGTGTGTAAAGTGTCCCTGTTCCATGAAAGGCTGGTTTGGCACTATTTCAAATCTATTGATTTGGTGCATGCCTGCTTGCCACCCAGTCAAGTTGTAAAGAAAAAAATGAAACAAAATCCAAACAGCTGGTCTTTTCAGTTACCACTGCAAGCTCTCAGTGGCTTGTAGGGTGTTTTGCTTTCTAAACGCAGAGAAAGAACAATGACAGCATCATTAAAAGCCACTGATGATACTCTGTTTCTGCTTTGTCCCAGCTCTGTCAATGCTAGCTTTCCGAGCAAAGAGGAGCACCATTTTATCAGACCTGAACAGCCAAGAAGCTCCGAGACTGCAGCCTCAGGAAAATTATGTTCGGTCAACCCCTCACCCACCCGGTGTATCTTCCTCTCTCTCTCTCCTTCTTTGTCTCAGTCTCATTTGCACATTTTGTTTCCTGAAGAGTGTAAAAATAGGTTACATGATAAGTTAATCAAAGTCTGAAAAGCAGCCATCTTTTTATCACTCCTGTCACAGAGACTATGAACAAACCAAATTTTAAACAAAAAACCCCACATAAAACAAAAAGGAAAGAAAAAACAAGTGTGCGTTGCCTCCGGTGGAAAAAAGGGGTCAGTGAGAGAAAGAGTGGAAAAATACCTGAGGAGAGGTGCACCAGCGCCACTCTGAGTGCTTTCACAGATCCATGCAAGGATGGGAAACAGCAGACATCCTCTAAGTATGTCTGTGGCAATCTACACCAATAAACTGAGTTGTATCTTGGACCTACAGTTTTTGCAGTGTGCGCAGGCATTTGTGTACCTGTGTGCAAATGTGGGTATCTGCCTCAATACAAATGGAACATTATGAGCTCCACAAAACAAATTTTTATCACCGGACTATTGGATTGGATTGCATTATACTATATAGGTGCTAATGCTATTGTGTCTACCTCTATAAATATGTAGATCTGTGCATGTGTGGACTAATACAGAACAGCCTCTTTTTCTTTTCACCTCAACATGCCTCGATTGTTTCCCTTTCAACTCCCTCCCCAGACATTCCAACAGAAAGGTCTTGCTGATTCTTGGCAAAGCAGTGATTTGGCAGGAGGGAGACAAAAGCAAGCTGAACATGAAAAACAAAGAAAAGGGGACAATTATTTCCATCCACCATTTGCAATCATGTGTCAGTAATGTGGAGCTGCTTTCATTCTGGTTGCAATTAGGAGGGCAGTCTCTGATTACGCTTTGAATAAAAAAGGGTCAAAGACAAAAACTAAGGGGCCCTCTATGGCTCCCTCATGCTTCCAACAGGGAGCAAGGCTGCCTTTTTGTGTGCATGTACGTGCAAGTCCATGCATGCAGATACAGGCTTGCTCTCTAAATAAAACCTGGACTAGAGCTAAATAATAACAAAAATGTCCTAATGATGAGCACACCAGCAGTGCTAGTACTGAAAAAGTGGCATTAAACAACGGCAACAACAAGTTGAAGCTGTGATGCCAGCTTGCTACAGTTGAAGCAGAAATACGCAAGAGATGAGCTTCTGATAATGAGACAACCTGCCATCACAGAAATGGGCAGGTAGCCAAGAAATAAATGCCTACCCCTTTGAATGAAATGAAAGGCAGGGTGGCAGGGAGAGATGCAGGAAAGTCTGGGGGGAGGGGTTGGCACTTGCAATGTCAAGGGAAAAGAAAGGGACACTGTGAAAGAGAAAGCATGAACAGACCAAGAAAGATGGTGTGGCAATAAATGGATTCTTTAGTTTGACTGTGAGCCGAAGACTACGCTTGGCTCTCTCGGAGTGCACTGTGGGGTGACATAACACCAGAAACAGAGCAGAAGGGGATGTTTAGTAGTCTTTTGTCCCCAAATAGACCCTCTACATCGCTCTTTGAAGGGTGCTTTACGCCCACTCGGATCAAAGAAGGCATGTACTTGTTTTTCCGGAAGCAGGAAGAAAAAGAAAGACTGAGGGTATGGTCACAGGAGGGTTTAAAAAGCTCATCATTCGTGTCTGTTTACCTCTGCTGAGAGGAGAGAAAATAGGAGAGCGAGACCGTGGTGACTTCTCTGGTTTCCCTGACAGAGGCTGGATTAATGAAGCCACTAGGGGGTTCTCTCACTTGTGTGCATATGTGTCTCAGCCTGAGCACATGGGGCTGTCTATACCTCCCTGGATTCATTAGGGCCAAGTAGTCTTGTGATTATTTGATGATTTTAAAATCATACAAAAAACCAAGATCTAAGTGGTAGTTATTTTTACATTTTAATTTGTACAATCTTTCATGAGATGATACTTGAAGAACATTACATGTTTTAAAATTAGGAAATTGTTTTAAAAAGACAACCCAATATTTTAAACATTACAGTTTCTGCCTTACATTTTTTTTCTTTTTTACTAAAAGCAACACTCTGTTCCACCTCCACTAAGCATTCAATAAGATATGCCTAAAAACCCAACTGCTTTACCTGCAAATCAAAAAGGGCCCAAATGAAAGGGCCAAGTGTTTTAACAGCACCCAGCAGAGTGCCTTCTGGCTAGATGCCCTGTCTGGGTGACCAGCAAACAGCTGTTGGGCTGCAGTTCCCACAGTTTTAAGAGACTCCCACTCCAGCACCTGCTACTGGGGAGCCTGTCTGGACGGCTGATGGCTGCTCCGGACTACTTAATGGTCCCCCGTCAGCTGGAGAGATGGGGATGGTGGGTGCGACAGAGGGGGGAGAGGGGGACAGGGGATCTCTGTCTGGTGTTTGGGACAATTAAATGGGGTTCGGAGAGCAGAGGTTACGTGGGATTGGTGTGAATGCCCTTGAATCTAGAGGGAGTTGCCTTTCAGACATTGGGGATGGGGTGGTGTGTGGAGAGCCTGTTGGAATGTTATACATCGCAAATTAAATATGGCCTCTAAATGAAATTAGTAACCAAAAACAAAGGGTCAGAAGAAATGCATTTAACCACTTTAGGACATCTACCCAATAACACTGCAGTACTGCTGGCTTATCAAGTGTGTGTGTGTGTGTATACATTCCCCTATAAACTCTGAGCCAGCTGGCCTGCAAGGAAAACACAGATCTGAGAGGACACAACTAGGTCAGACTACTGTGCACTTACTGCTGCACAGCCACTACATGTATGTGCATGTGTTTGCATGTGCACGTGTTTGCATGTGCACAAGTACAAAAGTGTTTGTGTTATCTGACTGAAGGAACCGTCACATCATCACATCCCTTTGGGCCACAATAACCTCACCAAAGAGGTCTGAAATGTGTCCTAGAAACAGTACAGTTACACTGCGGAAAAAAAACTTTGTTTCTGTACTTGAAGATACAAGACAGATTTATTGATCATTTTACAACACAGGGTTGTATAATGAGATTTTGTTGTATAGGTCATTTTATGCTACTCAAAAAAAAAGTGCAGGCAGGGTACATACAATTATACACGAACATAACATGATACTGTTGTTAAAAGTTATACACATTTATCTATGTTACACCTATATTAATGATGTACATAGTTCTTGACTTGATTATTAACTTAATTCCATTTGTTTATTTGAGTAAGTTCAAAACTCAGAGTTGCAAACAGTGTTGCAAAAATATAAGTCATGCATAAATGAGGTGATCTGTTGGAACTCCAATTCAGATTCTTAATATTGCTACAAACACAACCACTGCAGCCGGGACTGGTACTTACAAGAGCAGGACCTGGTGTGGTACTATTATCTGTGTAAATTTAAAGATAAAAAAAATGATCAAGCTCTTCTACCACAAAGTAAATCTTCAAATGCAGAATTGTAAGTTTAACTATAATGTCCACTCTCTAAATTATGTATGCCAGAATCATTGAAACAACTGGGCCACTAGCTTGAGGCTATTAGCTGAGCAGACAGGAAAGAACAGGCTGTGAAGGGGAAGCCCTTGGGACAAGAACAAGAGGAGAATGGGGTAGAAACCCAGCCAATGTCTACTCTACCACAGGCTGTGTTGTACTGAGAGGCCCCTGGGAAAACCAGGGCGAGGTAAAGGCCAAACAGGACAACAATTGCTGGACTAGGATAATAATAAGGACATTATAGGTTAATACACTCAACCAGGGGGAGCTCAACTTATCTAGAGCCAAAAGGAGATATATATTCTTTTAAATCTAAGGCTAAGAGGTATTGCTTCTCTTGAGTGAGTTAAGGCTGCAGCCAAATTTAGATCCTAGCCCACTGCTGAGGAAACCCTGCACTAAACAGCTGAGCACAGAGGGAAATATCATAATATAATAATAGAAATTGGAAGTTTCCGCTTTTGAACTAATAATCAATAAAAAAATTCCAGGATAAAACAAATCGGTCTCAGTATTCATGTTTAAATATTGTTTGTGAAATGCGGATTTCAAGAAAGACTAATTCACAACCGTTTTCATTAATATAGCCCATAAAACTACTAGGGACTAGTAAATGAGGCACAACTTGCAAAAAACAGGCATTCACTAAGTACACAGGCGAGTACACAGGCTTTAAAGGGACAATTCACCCCAAATTCAAAAATACGTATTTGTCCTCTTACCTGTAGTGCTATTTATCCATCTAGATTGTTTTGGTGTGAGCTGCCCAGTTTTGGAGATATCAGCCGTAGAGATGTCTGCATTTTTTTTTTTTTAATATAAATGGGACTATATGGTACTCTGCTTGTACTGCTCAAAGCACCAAAAACAGCAGTGTCTCTTTCCAGAAATCACGAACCAGAAGATTATCCAGAAATTTGTTGTGAGCCGTTTCATTATTTCAAACTATTTTCTTTCATGAAACTGCTCACAAGGTCTGTGGATTATCTTGTCATATAGTCCCATTATATTAAAAAAAAATCTCTATGGTCGATTTCACCAAAACTCGGCAACTCAAGCCAAAACAATCTAGATGGATAAAGGTACAGGTAACAGGAAAAATATGTATTTTTGATTTTGGGGTGAACTGTCCCTTTAAGCTTTTATTTGATGCTATGAGTGGTGGCAAAGGCCCAAATACAAGAACAGTGGCGACTAGACAGAGTATACAAGGACCAGTTGCCTCTGATGCAGAGGACTGTAGTTTGCTAACTAGCTAGTCAGGCAACACAGCTGCTGCAGATTTGTTTACTGAGTGCCCGGCGTTCTCCCAGCAAATGTTGAGTCAGTAATGAAAGGCAACACAGAGCAGTAAAGGAGCATTGATGAAAAGAAACAAAGACAAAAAGAGAGAGAAGAGAAACTCAACAAAGATGCAAGCAGATACTTGCGCTAACTCCTGCTCAAAAACCTGAACATGAAAACATTGTGTGGTGTGCTATAGAGATTTCCTCACATCTATGTGTTCAAAGTTACAGTGTGTTATGTTAGAGGATGTGAGGTGCTGCCATCTTTGTGTCTGGGTACATTATTAAACAGATGGTTATGATTGCCTTACAGACAAAAAAAAGCCCCAACAACAACAACCCCCCCCCAGAAAAACCTTTAATAGAATGGAAGGATGTGTTCAGGATAACACAAAAATAAAAATGGAAATAAACAAATCTTGGGGAGTGTGCATGAGAAAAGAAACCGTAATGTCCATAAACTGAGAGAAATACAGCTGTAATAATGATATAAATAACTTACGGCCATCCTTTATCAACACATCACTTGCATACAAATACGCACAAGCCACCGCACATTGAGCACTTTAAGGCAGGTTCAGTATTAGTGATCTTGGCCCCCGGTGAGTTCATTAAAAAACTACTGCTAGCTACATAGGTCTGAGTGTGTGTGTGTGTGTGTGTGTGTGTATACGTGTGTGTGTGTGTGTGTGTGTGTGTGTGTGTGTGGTCTTGTGATTCAAGAAAATGAGCATCCAGAGGCCTAAACAACTGAACCATGTTCTTCTAACTTAGACTAAAACATCTAAACAAGATTTTCCAAGGCTTTGAAAGAATTGGGCGTCATTGCCACTGTTATAAGCTCCGGGATCCAGACTTGCATACTCTAATAGCACAGACCTACTTTGGAAACAAGCATACAGCTACTCGAATTCTTTCAGAAGGCCAAAGAAAGGAAAAAGGGAAGACCAAGGGCAGCAGCCATTTGAAAAGAGCTTAGACTTGAGTCTTAATTTTAATTTGGCTTTAATTTAGATAGGCTTCCCACAAAATTTAGGAGCTGTATCTCATCATTATTTATACTGACAGGAAGTAAAAGTGTGCTGTTAAACTACAATTATAATCACTATAATTTATTGTGCCTACAATGCAGTAAAACTGTCAATGCTGCTTTGCATACCACTGTATCTGTGCCAAGAGTAACTGAAAATAAACTCTGAAATGAAGCTAAATGATGGCTATAATTATAATTCCTAACATGTTACATTTGTCTCACAAAATTTGGGAAAATAAAAGTGAGAATAACAATGGTTGAAGCAGAATGTTAGATTAAAAAGTCGGTTTACTAAGCTTGCCAAGTGAAATGTCACTAAACATGCAGCCAAAATACAGCTAACATGCACAAAAATGAAAAACAAAATCAAACTGAAATAAGTTTTAAGATTAAACTATTTGCACACAGCCACCACAAAGGCATCGAAATGAAAAAAAACGATAACAAAAAAACAAACAATCAGGAATCTATTCCAGGGAAATTTTATTGCTGTATTGACACAAACCTGGGTGGCGTTTGCCCGCAGTGGACGTGGCAGAGTTTGGGGTAGTGCTGCTGGTAGTCGTAGAAGAAGAGTAAGATGATGAGGGCGAAGAGGAGGAGGAAGAGGAGGAGGAGAGGGTGAGAGCGCTGAGTGCTCCTGCAGGCAGTGGCTGGCCTCTCTTCAGTAGCTGCTTGTGCTCCTGCTGGCGGAAGCGTGGGGGCACCTCTCTGGGCGGGTAGCGAGCACTGGCAGAGGACAACTGGCACTGCTGCTGAGGGGGAGTCTGAGTTGGGAGTTGGCTACTGGAGGAGGCACGCTTGCCATTGCCAGAAGAAGAGGAGGAGGAGGAGAGGGGCAGCGTGGGGCTGGCGGGGTGGAGGTGGTGGGGTGGGCCGAGACTGGGCTTAGTGGGAGCAGGCTCTGGCACTGGATGGATACAATACACAGGCATACACACACAGAAAGACACATGCAGGTAGCAAGGTATTAATGTCTGGGTTAACTCACTATTAGTCCTTTAAATAACAGAAATTATATTTGGCTGGATAGTGCTGACACTGGACAACGGGTGACAAAAAAAATAGTAGAATTTTTTCTCTCTCTAAACAGTGAGGTTTTCCTGAGCGTTAGTCTAGTTTAATTCATTGGTAGCCCAAATTGTGTCTTTTACATTACTATATGAACTGCACATGTTGTGATAACACAGAAAATGGCCATCTATCAATTCTAGCAGTATGCGATGGAACAGGAGTACAGTTAATGATATTCAGCAGGTGTTAATAATTGAATCTCTTTATCTGCACCGTTTGTTAGTGTGGACCATCCCTTTAAGTTAACTGCCTAATGCAGCCAGAACATATGTTACTGGCCCAGACGCATTTCATGAAAAGGTCATATTTCTTCTGCTGACTGAACACCGACACACACAAACACCTCTTTTCCTCTTCATTACACTCTATCCCCCCCCCCCAACACACACACCTTTCCTTGCTGGTTTGGCCTCAGCCTGACCCCTTTCCCTGTGGTTGCAGTGACCAGCCAGCTGTCTAATTGAGTGTTAGCCTGAAAGGTGTTATTATTAGCAGGACCTGGATAGCTAGCATCCAAACAGATTGGCTTGGCTAAAGTTTCCTCTCCAGGGTGCTGCAAAAAAACTGTCTGACCTATACAGTGAATAATTCTTATTGAGGAAGCTGAAGAGGATGTTGGAGTGTGAGTTTAGGTGGAGAGGGAAACTGAACTAGATCTGGTATAGCAGTACTCTACCTGAGAGTTCCCTGGTGCACAGAAATAGCTGCTTTCATACTGGCTGCCAACAGCTAGTGACTTAAGAGCTGCCGTGAATTACAGTTTATTGGTCCATGGGTAAATACATGATGAATACAGTTGATGATGTTGTTTTCTATAGTCCCTAGATAGATATGGCCGTTCTACACAACAGCTGAGACTGCCTTCACTCAAGGGAGGTAAAGAGAAAGACACAGGTTGTGTGTGTGGGAAATAGATGGCATAGAAACAACGTGTTGATTCTGAACTATTCCTACAACAGTCCTGTACTGCAATGCTGGCAATTAACCACACAGTGACACGCACACACAGACCAAAGCTGCCACACAGGAGGTTAAAGTAAATTCAGAGCACAGAGGTATTCACTGTGCCTGCCAAGAGCCTGTCTAAAAGCACGGCTAAAAACAGAGGCCCTCTCAGTGAGCACAACACTAATCCAGTTGGCTGCCTACCTGCTGACACACAGAAACAGCAGTGATATGTAGGCAACTCGAATTTGCATGAACAACTCCTCATAAGTGTCTCTTTTCTATCGATGATGATGACAACCTTTACATGTTTCTAGAAAAGATAAAAATGCTATATACACATACACGCAAAAGGACACTCTCACAGTTCTTTGCACTCGCCTTTTTCCAATTGGGGGGGGGCTACCTTCCTCCAGCAATATCTAGCTGCCTTGGAACTGTAGCTGGTGACGCACATCTGATTAAATTCAGCTCGGCCCGCCTGACGCTGCCTCGACCAATCAGACAGCAGGATGGTGAATAGATGCTGCTATAGATGCGCCCCCACCAAGTCCTCTCTGCCCCCATATCTCTTTTTCTTTCCTCCTGTTAGGTGTTACTATAGACTGTAGTGACAAAACTTTTTAAGAAACCCAGTAACCTTTTAAAGAACTCAGAATGTTTAAACTTAGTTCTAGTTCTACATGTTGCTCACTGCTCAAACAGGAGCCTGACAGCTGGGAAAGTTTGTATGCAGAATTCATTCAGATTACAAGCACGTAATGGTTGTTGCTAGAATCAGACCTAGGGAAGGGAATTTTATTGTATGTTAATGTAGCCTAGTCCTGACTAATTGACAAGCAAGAAACAAAACTGAAAGTTGACTGAATCTGCTAATTGTTTTGGTGTGGTTACATACATAAGCAGAAAATGAATCACTAAAAACATTTCGCAGGTGACCTACTTTAAAATGGGCATTTTGGCTTTCTGCCTCTTTCAATCGCCTTCTCCACCTCTGCACATCTCCTTTCTGACAAACATCACAGTCACACAATAGTTTGCTGTCTCAAAGAAAGGCATTCCTTTTTAATCTGTTAGCTGTCAAATTTGCCAAATCAATTCATAAACACACACAAACTCGCTAAAGGAACTTCCTGAGCTCCAGGGATGTTCCCAGAACAATTTGGTCAAAAAGACACATATGGTGTTAGTCAGCTCACTGTTTATTTCTGCTGACAGTCTGGTACAGGAAGCAGATAAACCCAGAAGACAGACACAGACAGACACACTAGTCCCTTAGCGCAAGCATGCCTCTAACACACCCTGCTTCATACAGCCTGTGTTTGCGTTGTTGTAGTAACAAGAGTGTATCCATTCTGCAACTCCTTATGTTGCAGATTGCCACATCTAATTTCTTCTGCACAAGAATTATTTAAAGACTTATTTAAAACCACATTGTCACAAATCTGTTCAATAACATTATTCTATACTCGCAAAAAAGCTACAATGATCTGTCATTTTTCTAAAAAAAGTGCTGCTATAACACTATCCAGCTGGGTAATATGTAACCATCTATGGTATAATCTGTATTTAACAAGTATATCAGTGAGAATTAATGTTCTCCTGGGAGGGAAGGAGTGTGTGTATGTAGACATACACACACACAAATGAGACAGCAAAAAATGGTAGTCTGAATCTGTAAGAGGTGAGAAGAATAGTATGTGACACAGCTCCCCTCTGCCTTGAACATAAACACACTTACAAAAATACATTTACTGAGACATGTCTTTTATTTTGAGGAGGATTTTGAGGAAGAATCCATTACAAATGTGTAGGTGCTTTAGAAGAGGTGGGGGGTGGGCTTTATAGAAAAAGATTACGAAGGAAAAAAATGGAGAAAGTGGGGAAATGCCTTAGATGAGCGTATACTGGTTACACTCACTGCCAGTGAAAGGCAAAGACATCCACACAGTAGATTAGTGAAGTTGCAAGTTAATTGCATCTGAAACAGGGTTTCTCTGCATATTAAGCCCTTACTGTAGGTGTTTCTTTCTATGACTTCTAATTGTCAGCTTCTAATATCAAACATATTTTATAAATATCTACAGGAACCTTTTTAAGAAATCTACTAACTGACATTTTCCAAAAATTAACTGACAAAGCAGACAATTTGACTTTATGATGAGTTCATTTAAATGATTAGTAATCATCCTCTGACCATAAAAGTGAAAACCCTATTCTTTGACTACAGCTATCTGTCCAACCACATTAGACATTAACACTACTAGATATAGAAGAAGCAAAAAAATGTATTAATTAATTAAAAGTATACAAGGCAGAGGGAAATACATAGAGGGAATCAGATATAGAGTTCATGAACAAAGCAGAATGGGCAAGAAGGTAGGGTATCTGTTATTGTAAAGAACAACTATGATTAGTTCCGAGAGCCTAGTGCCAGGCAGCGCAGGTTCTCACATCTCTTCTGTCTATTGTCTGCAGGGCCACTTTATTATGCAGCCATGTTTATAGAAGGGGGAGGGATGGACACAACACACAGGCCTATATGCCCTACACAATGGTTTATTTCTTAATCCTAAGAGCTAAGAGGTAGGGAAGGTACGGGAAATACAGCTTGTTTTAAAGTGGGTTTACATCTGTGTACAACATTTTTATGCATGCTGCTTTTCACGTGGTTTTGTATACAGTAGGTATAAAATTGTGTGCATCAATGTTTTCTTTTAGCTTATCAAAACAAACTAAAGAAACATGTCCATGCATTAGTGAAAATAATGAAACAAGGTCCATTCAATTTTGTTCAAGAAACAGCATCAAAACAATATGTACGCAGGGTTTGGCGGCTGCATGAAGTGCACACACTGAAAATGATTATGAGTTTGGAGTTCACGACCTTTTCTATATCACACCTCTCATTTCCTTCTGCAGATTCTCTGTTGAAGCAGATTTGGGCTCCTTACTCATTTCAATAGCAACAAGATTGCTTATCCCTTCCATGGAAGTTTTACTCATTACACTACTCAATACTTTTGGTCTATAATCCACAAAATTGGTGACTATATTCTCGTTATCCTGGAAAAGGTAGCAGATCCTGACGACTAAACAATTTTATAAATAAATATTCATTTGGAAGTGACAGTGACACTAATCCCTTTTGTATTGAAATTTCACAACACTATGTAGTGTGTTACTGTGAAACCTTACTGCTAAACAAGTTAAATAAAAGGGGATTTGAAGAATATTGCAACTGTAATAATTATCTAAAATGACTGATGTTGGAACTACTGGAGCATGCAGAAATGAGACCGTTTTGACATGATAACCAAGAGGACCTTTTAGTCACACAAGGCAAATGTATGTGCGTGTGCTTATGCGCAGAAGGGAGGGTCAAGTGGGTGTGTCTCTATGAGATCCCATCTGTCAGTATTAGTAGGGAAAAACAGACACCCAGACACCCTCACTCACACACAAAATAAAAGGCAAAATTTCTCACCCCTCACCCTTCCTATAACGGGCTGTTGCTATAGAGACTGACAGTCGCCTAACGTACCTCCATTTACCTCGTGACCCCCTGTGACCTCTTCCCATACCACGCCTCTTCCACCCTCTCTCTCTCTAATTAATGCCCCCACCCCCTCTCCATGCCAAGCTCTTTTTTTCTCTCTCTCAAGTCACGGTTGTTGCTTCTCTGGCCTGTTTTTATTAGATTATGAGTTACCCTAGAAACCCTTTTTGCTTTTTAGTCCTAATAGTAGGGTAAAGTCATCCGAGGTCAGTGCCAGCAGGCAACAACTGCCTGAGGATACATGTCTTTTGAATTTGATAGAAATGTAGCATGATGGTATCTTAAACTTTTTAAGCCCGACACCCACATGAGAAATATCGTCTCCCACAGTCCACATTCACACCTGGAACACAGTAGACAATTGGAGAACCACTCATTTGCGGTCCAAATGTGAATTTAGTAGGTCTCATATTAATATGACTAATATTCCAAGGCATTATAACCTTACACTATATACAATTAATAGAAACAATCTCATCAGGTCAAACTGGTAGAGTAATATGGTATCTGGATATTTTGGTTTTATCCACTGAGGTCTAACGGCTGTTTGACAATGGCTTAAGGAAAGAGCAAGATGAACACCTTATGCAGGCATACAGGCAGTCTTTGAACCTTACAGACACATATACGTGAATACCTTGGCCTCAAAGCACAGACTGAACTGTCATTCATATCAGTTGAGCTACATCCTATTAATCTGCCTGATATGTGACATGAAGCAGCTCACTGCTGGGGGAAGAGATGATGGGGGAGGGGAATGAGGCACAGAATGGGCTCTCTTGTCAGCAGCTTGTGAGTGATCATACAACATGAATACACAGAGAGGAAAAGCATTGTTTGAGTTTGTGCGCCCCTCTTGTTTCCTTTCTCTCTGCCCCCTGTCTCTCCCTCCATCCCTCACTCTCCTTTAGCACTTGACATGCATGCGGGGTGAGCACACGGGGGGTTGAGGAAAAACAATTATGCTTGGCAGTCATAAATCCACAGGACGTAATTCACGAGCTATTCACTATTAATTCATTTGAGTGTTTATAAATGTGGTTAACAGAAGAGAAAAGCAGCCTGAATGCTAAAGTAAATTAGCCTCTAATTAGATTGCGATTCATGAAATTCCCTTTCAAAAGTGTTGACGCAATTAATAGCATGTGAAATTGCAAATTAATCCAATACAGAATTATATGACACACTTGTGTTTATGTGCGTCTCTCGCCACTTTGAAAAATATAATGCTGTTATCACCGTGGTGACACCGTGTAAATATGTTTCTCCTCAGATGTGGTCGCCGGAGCCAAGCATATCGAGGGTGAAATGAAATGAGAGCCACCATGGCTTGTATATTATTGCCTTTGCTCCTTTGCAATTCCACAATGTAAGCATTTGCTTCAGAGAATAGATCGCAAGGCTCAGAGTCACTGGAGGGAGGAATGTGCATGTCTTATATGACTGTGGGCATCTAGGATCTGCATCAGATACGTTCGCTCTTCCTGCACTCCTCTGCGTGTGTGTGTGTCTTGGCATGTGCATGTTTTTCTCAAGGTTGGTAGGTATGTGTAGCAGTCAAACTGACTGATTGTGATTGCAGTGGTGGCAGAGATTGTGATGAAGCTGCGTGTGTGCTGGGGGTGAATAATCAGCATCCTTCTGAGGTAATGGGGACTAGGAGGGAGGAAGGGTGGGAGGGCCCTGCATCAGAGGTCCAGCCTGTGTGTGTGGGGGAGGTGGGTTGGGGCAGTTGCCTCCTGCAACCCAGCGTTCGGTGAAGCTCCATGCCTAATGGGGGGCAGAGAAGTTAATTCCACTGTGCTGAAGCTTTATCTCATTTTCATACATATGAACGCGCCAGGCCGACATCGATTACCGCAAACAAATTGAAATGCCTGGGACCAAGGAGGCCTGCAGAGAGGAAAGCAGAAAAAGGCATTGAGGATGGGGGGAGGTGGTGTGCATGTGTATGTGTCTATGAATTTCTGAGAGTGTATAAGGAAGGCAGAATTCACTGATATGGATGGAAAGACACAAACCACTATCGCATACTGATTTTCTCTCCTCCCGCATATACACACACCTCTATTATTTAGTGTCATGCATTAAAACTCAACTCATTCCGGTTGATGCCACCTTCCTTTTAAAAGATATTGCAGATGGGAGGTTATGAGCAAACTCACAGAGGTCCTGATGGCTCACTGAACGATTAGTCTTCAAACAGGCCCTTTTCCCCCCTTCTTACTTTATCTTTCTGTCTGTATGAGTACCGACTACATACACACAATCAGTTTCTCATTCTATGTCCGTTTTCCCCTCCATCTCTCATTAAACATACCATAAAATAGTCCTCTTCTATATTAGTACTGTCATTGACTCCCGACGGTCATTTTTGGCACTCGTCTAAAGTGCTCACTGCTTCATTACTTTCTGTCCTCTTTCCTTCGTTCATTTTTGCTTTTATCTGGCCCCAAAATGCCCTGTTACATTTCCTCTTTCTTCCTCTCCTTTCCTTCCTCATCCCTCCTTTTCAGCTGTGCCCCTGTCCATAGGCCTCTTTCACAGGCAGATTTCCCCTCTTACTCTCAGCATTTCCTTTGCCGCTCCTGCCAGTAACACTTCGTACAGCCCACATACACACATCATACACTGTAGTCAGAAGGTATTAGGGCTGTGATACACTTTTCATTGTTTTGGCTCTACCCGGCACATTGGATTTGAAATTAAACAATGAATATGAGCTTTATATATACTACCTACATTTTAGAACAATGCAGAGGCACATAGATCACAGACAACAATGAGGTTTTCTATAGCCAAACTATAACCAAAGTCAGTCACCTGACGCCCACCCAAAACAAGCAATATGGCACAACTGCAGCACAGGCCTGTCAGAGCATCACCAGGGAAGATGTTGATGTCTGTAACTTGTTGTCCAATGACTTTCAGTCCACTAAAATCGGAGGACTATGTTTAAAAATGGCCACAACCCTAAACCGTTTGTCTACTGTCAACATAAAAACCTCAATTAAAGCTGAAGGTCAGCACTTTAAACTCATAGTTGTTTCATTTCAAATCCAACGTGCTGCAGTACAGAGCAAGAAAAATCACTGTTGTAATACTTTGGCAGCACTGTAGAAACAACTGAATGTTTAAATACAAGATATGTGCAGACAATACACATATACATACACATAGATAGAAACAGACACAGTAGGGCATGCAGAGGCCCCAACTCAGAGTGCATGACATTTATTGTTGCCCACACAATCCTTTGGGCCATGTGGATTGCCACCATCTGACAACCACAAACCTCTCCTAGCTCCTGGTCCAGTCCATCATGCTAAATTATATAACAAAAAACTCACCAGGCATTTCTCAATCAACAGTCTAGGTAGACAAATAAAGAGCAGCCCTCACCCCTGCCTCATTACCACCACTAACACACCATGGAGCAAGGCATTTAAACCCCAACTGCTCAAGTGAAGCTGTTCAGTGGGCAACAGATACGACTATGGTTGTAAAAGGCAGCTACCAGGTGTGAATGTTAACTATGTGAGTATGAAGCAGGGTGTTCCCAGGAAAAGAGCATTCATGCTCAGCGAATCTGCCTGGTGTAAATAAGTTTATTTTTGTTTTTGTTTTTAAACGACGCTGCACACTAATAAACCTGCTTGTTCTCTACTAATGTTTTCTGTTGCTCTCTGAAGACTATTTATGACAAGGACCCTTTGTCAGAGTACTGTACATACAGATATCGTACACATTTTGGATTGAATCATAATAAAGCCTGGAGAAGTCAGATTTATTTTTTCCTCTGAGAAAAGCATGTCCACTCAAGTACAAGAACAGTGGCATTAAATGCTTATTCTAATCACAAGCAGCTTTGTGCAGAGGCTTTGAAACTTGGTTAATAGGCCAAGCTCACAGTCAGGGCAGTGGAGGGTAATTAAATAGACAGGTCATAGTTCAAGGCAAGCTGTGGTGACCTTTGTTGAAGCTCAACAGTTACACCCAGATGGCCAAGCTGCTGCTCAAATTGAGGGAGGATAGGTGCAAACAGACACACCAGGAGGATTTAAATTTAGCCACCTTGCTCAAATTCTGTGCCGCCTTTACCCAAACCGAATCATGTAATAACAAAACCTATTTCAAGCATTTTGCATTAATATTATCATGCCTCAACTGTAAATGCAGGAGTAACACCAGAGTGGTGCCAGGTGAAAAGACAACAAAGCAGGATGCTATATGTGAAAATTCTGGTTTAAAAGCAAAGACAATAATAAAGGACAACAATCCTGCCACTAAATGCCAATGTCAAACCTAACTCTGGATTCTAAATCTATTCAGAAACCAAAAGTATACAAATCAAATGATTACAGATGTGTATACATCTCTAGCCTCAGCAACACACAAATCAAATAAAAGTCTCTGTCACTGGGACAATTGAGAGCAGCAGAGGCAACACAATGTATTTTGTAAACAAAATGAAAATTCAAATGAAACTAAAGCTAATTTTACAGGAATACACCAAGAAAATCTATTTCAGCCTCTTAAGAGAACACCAAGGTCATGTGAGGACACTGTTCTTTCAGTCCTACTCTCTATGCATTTCAACTGAACTCCATGCCCTTCTTTTATTCCACTACTCCTCTCCCTTGCCCCTTTACCCCATCCCCCTACCCCTACCCACACCACACTCAGTGTGCTGCCGGCGTACTGGGCGTCACTCTGCATTAGACTCCACTGTATTTGCTCTGCTGTGTGTGCATGTGTGTGTGTGTGTGTCTGAAAAACAGAGTCAAACAGCACAATTGTGCACACATGTGCAAATTGTGTGTGTCCATCTGTGTACAAGAACAATAAATGCTATGTGTGTATAATATGTGTGTGTCTGCCTTTACAGGTCAGTGTGTGTTAATCAGAGCTGATTAATGTACATCAGTGGTTGGAATGCAGTTTTAGAAAATTAGGTAGATGAGAGGGTGCAGTTTACTTGATCATGACACTCACCTTTGGGTTTCTGATCAGCAGCCTGCAGGGAAAGAGAGAGAAATGGACTTAGGAACTTAATACAGTGTGGGTGAACAACAATAATTCAAAACTGTAAATAAAAAAGCATTATAACAAAAACCTAGAGCTTTATTCAACATGAAAGGGGCTAATGTTACTGAGTAAAGTGATAGAATCTTCTCAAACCATTCATAACAAAGTCAGTTGTTGGTTTGCTGCCTACAAATCAGCCAAAGCTATTTTATTAAAAGTCATTGATTAGAAAAGACTGGAGGTTTAAAAAAAAAAAAACACACACACTAACTGTATAACCCACACACATACAGTGCTAACTTAAGTGCCTGCTAGTAGACTCAAAATAGATATGCACAGCTTCTTTAATAGCCATGTTGTGTGAACATCACCTTTTTCTGAGCGTCCGTCTTGGTCTTTTCTTCTTGTTTTTTCTTTTTCTTTTCTTCCATCAAATGGTTCTCTTTTTCTGTTGCTAGCTTCTCTCAGCTGTCCAACAAGAAAGGGAAAGAGTAATCAGTAAAACATGAAGGAGAAGGGCTAAGATTCAACTCAAATGCTTAGTGTGCTTCACTTTTTCATTATTACAATTATGCAGACCCATGTGCATCACACACTTTACCCATGTATGGCATTCAGGCACATTCACATTGTCTGCACAAAAAAAATATTTATATCCCACACAAAAATGTTCGCAAACACACACACACACACACACACACACACTGTGATTATAAACTTTCAACCCCTTCCTTTTGATCCATGTGTAAGTCTTGGCCAAAGTGCACTCAGTGTCTGGAAAAATGTTTCCAGCCACTTAAAAGAAAGTCAAAAACATAAAATGAGAATGAAAAATGGCACGCATGTGAGTTAGAGATAAAGACAGAGGAAGAGAGAGAAAGTTTGCAGTATGAGTGAAGGCCAGTGTAAAAGGGCTGGTTTAAAGACAGCAGGAAATAAAAAGGCAAGGGATTAAAAGGACTGAAAGGAAGACGTAAAGGTCAACAGACTGACAGAATAAGACACAAAGCCTTTTTACAAAGATCTGTTTCCAGTGGGCGTGAGTCAAACTAGCTAGATAGCTAGGGAAACTAAATGCTTCATTTCAGCCTGTATTTCCTTTGGCTCAGCTTTAGTGACAGCTTCTGCAAACTATTAGAGGGGGCCATAGGGACCAAATGTGTATGTTTTTAGTCTTCACTAAGCGCAATGGACACTAATCTATAGTACAGCACTATGTCATAACAAATCAATGATACCACTCTCTAAAATGTGCAAATACAATCAGTCACCTCCATGTCCGTGTAAAATAATCGCCTATTCCTATTTGCTGGCCATCCTGCAAAGAGTGCATGTACATGTACACACACGTTTTGTACAATAAGCCATTGTGCTTCATCCTTGAGAACTGGAAGGACATGACTTTCTTTCAGACTGGCCCACTGCTCATGAGATATGTTGAATTCGCTGCAAACTCGAGAACACAGAGCTTCACAAAAATAATCACTATCCTCATACTGCAAAAAAGTACTTTCTAGGGTTGCAGCGTTAAACCGGTTTCACAGTATACTGTGGTGTGAAAATGGACAGTTATACCATGTACATTTGCTTATCTACAGTATTGAATTCTACCTGTACTGTATCCTAGCCTCTAGAGTTTGTGTGATACTCTTGACAATGGAATGTGTCTTGGACAGTCCTTTTTTTTTATTTTATCAGCTGTTATCATCTTGCCTAAATATGTTGGGATGTGTTTAGAGTAATAGCTAAATGATGGCATCCGAATGTGGTCCGACAATTGAGTAATTTATCAAGCAAAAATGTCAAACATTTGCTGGTTCAAGCTTCACAAATGTGAGAATGTGCTGCTTTTTTCTGTTTTATATTATTGTGAATTGAAAATCATTGGATTTTAGTCTGCTGATCAGACAAAACAAGCTAATTCAAATGTAATGGACATTTTCACTATTTTCAGACATTTTAAAAACTGAACTTTCAGGTAATTAGTTGAAAAAAAAATTGACAGATTAATCAATGATGAAAATCATTAGTTGAAGGCCTAGTGTCGATTAATGTGTACTGTCCCTGACAAGTAAACTACAAACAAAATACAAAATGTGCCTATACAGGGCTTGGATATGAATCAAAATGTGAATGTATGAATGAATCATAACGCTCATACCGGAAGATTAATGAAAGGCCTGCCTCCCACTGTGCTGCCCACTGGCAGGGGGAGGGAGCTGTCAATCAAAAAGACAGGAGATGCCTCACAGAGACTGATGGTGTGATAATATCTCTATAGCAGTAAGGGAGAGAAAGAAAGAGAGAAAGAAGACAAGGGTTAGACAGACATACAGACGGGCAGAGAGAGAGAGAGATGGAGGAAGAGAAACATTGAACACTGTTGTCAACAGTGTTTAATGTTCAACAGTTCAGAGCCAAACCGTGGGCCAGACTTGTGGCCATGGCAGCAGTGTAAAATGAAAGAAAGGAGATATCCCTACATTATTTTTTTTCTCTCCTCCATCTGGATTTTCTCTTCCTCATTCCCTGCTCGCCCTTTCATTGCTTGCTAATGCTCTCTCCCTCTCTCTCTTAGATTCACACAGTCCTATTTTTCATACTGACGAGTCTGTGTGTGTGTCATTGTGCTATCTCAGCAGCTAGGGGAAAGCAGCCCTCAGGTAATAAATAGGAGCTCAAATTATGTGTGTGTTTTTGTTTGTGTACATTCAGATAATTATATACAGTTTGTGCAGTCGTGTATTTGTCATTCTCTTCCGTTATTTGAGCTTGTCAAGCCTCTCCCTAGCCATCTAGCATGATGGTAACGCACAGCTACCAGCTGACAGCTACCATTAACCCCTACCTAAACAACACCTCAGTTTCTTAACTTCCTAGCAAGCCACCCATTTCACTATAATACCAAAAACTAGAAAACAGAGGATGAAGGGTCAGGGCCGGGACACAGTGTAAGCATGCAAGCAGAGAAAGGGATGGGTGACATGAGGGGGAAGGAGCTGGCTTTTGCCATTAACTCTGTGTGCTAGATTTTTCTTTCACCACCAGTTGTTAGTGACAGAGCCTCTCTACTACAGCTGACCGTGTCATCCAGGTAGTCTCACCCTTTGCCCCCCAGATGATAATGGATCTACTCTATCTGGTTACTACTGCTGCTATCACAGAAGACAACAAGAAATTAGGGTTGGGGAAATCTGGACAGAGGGTACAAATACTACAACACCACCACCACAACGATATGCATTTGTTATCTAATTTCATGTGTCAATTTACTATGGAAATTTGTTTTATTTACAGTAATGTTTCGAGCAGCCTGGTAGGAAAACAGTTATGTGAAATGTGAGAGGACAGTTGTCTTTTGAGCTGATGTCGTCAATGCCAAAGTTAGCTTTCATCCTGACCTCCGTTGCCCCGACATATATACTTACCTGCCTCTCCTTGTCTCCCTCCCTCTCACTTAGTACTGCTGACACCAGCACCTCCTCAGCACTGACCCTGGGGTGTTTCTGTGCTGCCTTCCAGCATCAGGTTTACCCTTGCTGGCAGTATGACACTGCAATTAGGCAAAATATGTCCTGTTTTGAGGTTACTGACCTACACGGCCACAGTGTGTCATTTAGTCTACTCTTACATTAAAGGGGCTTAGATCACCCCAGCCAACATAACGTAGCCAGTTACTAAACCAATAATTATTTAACTCTTGCCCTTAAAAACAAACCTGATAAAAATGATCAAAACGCACAAAGAAATATTTAAATATAAACATTTACTACCTTACAGTGAGATGAGAAGATAAATACTGATGCAAAGATAGCTCCATGAGCCTCAATGAAAAGTGAAAATAATATGATTCCCAGCAAATGCTCAATTGTTTTATTTACATGTATCGTGTTAGCTAGCAAGCTCTTCACCAATATGTCCAAGAGTAGGCTGTGTATTGTCCAAAGCCACAAATGTGTGCAAAGCTGGCAGATGCTTTCAGTCTGTTGGTCAAAAAGTTGCTTCAATGCACAAGCTAACAACTTGTTAAACCAAAATGTCTCTTCTTCTATTTCTACATGTATTGAATACACATATATATCATGTAAATAGCTTTGAGTTGTTGGAATGGACCTCTGCCAGGGCTAGGCTGGCTGTTTCCCCTAGTTCTAGCTAAGCATAAAAGCTGCCTTTGTGATGGATGGATGGATGGAATATTATATATATATATATATATATATATATATATATCGTAGCAGAAATCTGGTCGGTACTGATGTTCGACCCAGATTATCTGATGATGTGAGGGGTTCGCAAACACACACATGTGAGGGTATATATCCAGTCTTAAGCCTCCCAACCTGCTTGCAGAATCATCAGGGCCGCCCCGATAATATCAAACCTGTTTGTTATTTAGAATTTAAAATCTGGATGAATACGTCAGTACTTTCCTAGCGGGACCACAACAGCCAATGAGAGAGACAAGTCTACAAGGAGACGATGACACTGACGGTGTTGCCAAGCAACGGTAAACACTATAGCCCTTGAGGCTAACATTAGCTAGCATACTAGCTACTGTTGAAATATATTAAAACTGACAGTTAAAATCTCACCTCCAGTTCTCTCTGAAGACTTGACAACCCATGTTGACCACTTCTTCCCAACCATTTCCTCACCCAGACTCGTGCTTCTGCTTTTGTTTATTCTGACTGCAAATCGTTTATGTTACCAAAGCAAGTTGTTGCACCACCTCCATTTTCCATTTCATTGTTTTTGTTTGTAGGATTTTAAAACTCCTGTAGTGTGAGCCCAGCTTTAGTGGCTTTTCTTAAAGAATACAGAGTGGAATAGGACTACATCCCAAGTCTCAGCAAACTGGGGCTGCTTGGAAATTGTGAATAAATTGCAGAGTGAATAAATTGCATAGTGAAACAGTATCCTCTCATGCTGCACAAAACAGTTCCATATCCTGGGACTATAGAGCTAAGCTATAGAGAAGGAGGCATGACAACAGGAACACACTGTACAGGAATGAAGGGGCTGGAAACTCACAACACACACAAACCCAGTCACACAAAAACACACAGGGAAGCTTGATGTACACAGACAGGAGGCAGTCTGTCTGATGCCTGTCTTTTTCTGCCAGGGATGCAGAGGAGAGGGAGGTGGGAGGAGGAGAAGGAGAGATGAGGATGGGGGTATGAGAGGAAGGGAAAAAAAACAGGCGGAGGATGAAAGCAGACGAAGAGCAACACCAATTAAGAACGACAGCCGCTGGAGAACCAGACAGGGTGCAGAAAGAAAGAAGAGAGACTATGCTGGAAGAGGAAAAGACAGAAAGAATCCTCACTGGAGAAATGGAGGAGTTGGAAAAAAAACTGAACAGAGCACTATTGAGGCTGGCAGACAAGTAGAGACAGGGGGACGGGGGGGGGGGAGAGGCACTGAAATATCCTTGCACCTTGATCGCTAGTATCTGCAGGGATGCAGGGAGAAAAATGAAGGGTGAGAGGGAAAACCGTGCAAGAGTGATAGAAAAAGAGAATAAGGGGAAGGGGAGTAAAAGGAGCTGTGCTCATGTGAAAACAAAGGAAGAGACACACAGACCGAGAGAAACTTGAAAAGGGAAAGAGCTGCAAGGAAAGCATGCTGCCTCATGTGTTCTGAACGGCTGTCAGATCAACCGCAGACAACACCAATCAGAAGGGAGGGGGAGAGGAGTGAGAAAGAGGAGGAAGAAGAAGAGGAGAGATTTTCCTCTCTCAGCAAAAAAATTATATGGTCAGGTTGTGGCCACAGAATGTGGTAAATCCACTCTCCACCAACACTACCATTCAGCCAGCCACCCATTTCTGTGACATTAGAGAAGCCACAGGGCTCTCCTGAGCCTTATTACATGGAACATTACCATGGACAACCCTTACCTGGGGAATAATTCCTCAAAACTTGCTACTGCTGCTACAGACCTCAACTACGCTCCACAAATGTGTGTGGGTGTGCATCTGTGTTTATTCAACCTGAAAGGCTTGGGGAGAGCAAGCCCGTAAATTCCACAGTTGATAAGCAGTAATAACAATGTTGTTGTTAGTGGGTGTTTCCATCCCTCAGTCACACTAACAGTCACACTGGCTGCTTGGTTTGTAAGCATTATGTGCATACCAGCTTTGCTTTCGGCAGGTGGCTTTTGAAAATATACAACACACTTTATTGCTACTAGACTGGACTTGCTCAGTGAACAGTGGCAGAAATATTCTTGGTTGCTGGAATCTGTAGACAAGGGACTGACTGAAGGGGGAACGGGTAGGTGGAGAGTGGCGATGAAGGGGGACGCAAGATCGAGAAAGAAAGTCAAAGAATCAGATAGTGAGATAGTCAGACCTGCGCTATAAATAACAGCTTTGAGGTTTGCCTCCAGAAAATTAGCTCTCAGTGTCTTGGCTGCTTCCTCTGCCAAGTCAATATGAAACTTTAACACGATGGCAGCTCATTAAATAGGAAAACATCACAACGCACAAGACCAAGCAGGCCTGCTCCCTGCCAGCACCACAGCTAAAGCTTATTGAGTTCAAGAAGAAGCTGTCAAGTCGAGTGTGCTGGTGTATGTGTTTCTTTTCTTATGACTGCTTTGTGTTTATGAGAATATGGGGTTGTGCATTTTCTGCATGTGCCTGCATATTTTGCGTATTTGTTTTAATCTGTGTGCCCGTCTGGCAGCGTAGAGGCTGTGAGGTGAATCCCTGTGTAAAGGTGTGGATAGGTATGAAGGGCTATTAACATTAAGACAATGGCTGGTCCCCTCCTTGAACCGCCACCTTAACGTGGTGGAGGGGTTTGAGTACCCGAATGACCCTGGGAGCTATGTTGCCTGGGGCTGTATGCCCCTGGTAGGGTCACCCATGGCAAACAGGTCCAGGGTGACGGGTCAGACCAAGAGCGGTTCAGAAGACCCTTATGGATTATTTAAAATCAAGGCCAGTTACGTCGCCCGGATTGGCGCTACCAGGGCCCCACCCTGGAGCCAGGCCTGGGGTGGGTGCCCGACGGCGAGCGCCTGGTGGCCGGGCCTTTCCCCACGGGGCCCGGCCGGGCACAGCCCGAAGGAGCGACGTGGGGCCGTCCTCCCGTGGACCCACCACCCGCAGGAGGATCCGTAAGGGGCCGGTGCAGAGATCTGGGCGGCAGTCGAAGGCAGGGGCCGGCGACCAGATCTCCGGACACAGAAACTGGCTCTAGGGACATGGAATGTCACTTCGCTGGGGGGAAGGAGCCTGAGCTTGTGTGTGAGCGTTACCGGCTAGATATAGTCGGCCTCGCCTCCACTCACAGCCTGGGCTCTGGAACCCGTCTCCTCGAGAGGGGCTGGACGCTCCATTTCTCTGGCGTTGCCGGGCGGGGGGAGAGGCGGCGGGCTGGTGTGGGCCTGCTCATAGCCCCACAGCTCAGCAGCCGTCACGTGTTGGAGTTTACCCCAGTGAACGAGAGGGTCGCGTCCCTCCGCCTCCGGGTGGGGACAGGTCTCTCACTGTTGTGGCGGCTCACGGGCCGAACAGCAGTGCAGAGTACCAGGCCTTCTTGGAGTCCCTGGGAGGGGTACTAGACAGTGCACCACCCGGGACTCCGTTGTTCTACTGGGGACTTCAACGCCCACGTGGGCAAACGACAGTGACACCTGGAGAGGGGTAATCGGAAGGAACGGCCCCTGATCTGAACCCGAGCGGTGTTCAGTTGTTGGACTTCTGTGCTAGTTACAGTTTGTCCATAACTAACACCATGTTCAAGCACAAGGGTGTCCATCAGTGCACGTGGCACCAGGACACCCTAGGCCGGAGGTCGATGATCGACTGTTGTCGTATCATCTGACCTCCTCCGCCGCGTGTCTTGGACACTCGGGTGAAGAGAGGGGCGGAGCTGTCAACCGATCACCACCTGGTGGTGAGTTGGATCCGCTGGCGGGGGAGGAAGCCGGACAGACTTGGCAGACTCTGTCAGCAGGGTCTACAACTCACACCTCCGGGAGAGCTTCTCCCAGATCCCGGGGGAGGTTGGGGACATTGAGTCCGAGTGGACCATGTTTTCCACCTCCATTGTCGATGCGGCGGCTCGTAGCTGTGGTCGCAAGGTTTCTGGTGCCTGTCGCGGCGGCAATCCCCGAACACGGTGGTGGACGCCGGAAGTAAGGGATGCCGTCAGGCTGAAGAAGGAGTCCTATCGGGCCTTGTTGGCTCGTGGGACTCCCGAGGCAGCTGACAGGTACCGGCAGGCTAAGCGTGCTGCAGCCCGTGCGGTCACAGAGGCAAAAACTCAGGACTGGGAGAGGTTCGGAGAGGCCATGGAGGAGGACTATCGGTCGGCCTCAAAGAAATTCTGGCAAACCGTCCGACGGCTCAGGAGGGGGAAGCAGTGCTTCACCAACACCTTGTACGGTGCGGGTGGAGAGCTGTTGACCTCGACTGGGGATGTTGTCGGACGGTGGAAGGAATACTTTGAGGATCTCCTCAATCCCGCTGTCACGTCTTCCGAAGAGGAAGCGGAGGCTGGGGACCGGAGGCGGACTCATCCATCACCCTGGCCGAAGTCACTGAGGTTGTTGGCAAGCTCCTTGGTGGCAAGGCTTCGGGGTGGATGAGATCCGCCCTGAGTATCTTAAGTCTCTGGATGTTGTGGGACTGTCTTGGCTGACACGTCTCTGCAACATCGCGTGGCGGTCTGGGACAGTGCCTCTGGACTGGCAGACCAGGGTGGTGGTCCCTCTGTATAAGAAGGGGACCGGAGGGTGTGTTCCAATCACAGAGGATCACACTTCTCAGCCTCCCGGTAAGGTCTATTCCAGGGTACTGGAGAGGAGAATTCGGTCCGATAGTCGAACCTCGGATTCAGGAGGAGCAGAGTGGTTTTCGTCCCGGTCGTGGAACACTGGACCAGCTCTATACTCTCCATCGGGTGCTCGAGGGTTCATGGGAGTTTGCCCAACCAGTCCACATGTGCTTTGTGGATCTGGAGAAGGCATTCGACCGTGTGCCCCGGGCGCTTTGTGGGGAGTGCTCTGGGAGTATGGGGTCCGGGGCCCTTTGCTAAGGGCTGTCCGGTCCCTGTATAACCGGAGCAGGAGCTGTGTTCGCATTGCCGGCAGTAAGTCAGACCTGTTCCCGGTGCATGTTGGACTCGCCAGGGCTGCCCTTTGTCACCGGTTCTGTTCATAATTTATATGGACAGAATTTCTAGGCGCAGTCAGGGGCCGGAGGGTGTCCGGTTTGGGAACCACAGGATCTCATCTCTGCTGTTTGCAGATGATGTCGTTCTGATGGCTTCTTCAAACCAGGACCTGCAGCATGCACTGGGACGGTTTGCAGCCGAGTATGAAGCAGCTGGGATGAGAATCAGCTCTTCCAAATCTGAGGCCATGGTTCTTGACCGGAAAAAGGTGGTTTGCTCTCTTCGCGTGGGTGGGGAGTCCTTGCCCCAAGTGGAGGAGTTTAAGTATCTCGGGTCTTGTTCACGAGTGAGGGACGGATGGAGCGTGAGATTGACAGGCGGATCGGTGCAGCGCCTGCAGTGATGCGGGCGCTGTATCGGACCGTTGTGGTAAAGAAGGAGCTGAGTCGAAAGACAAAGCTCTCGATTTATCGGTCAATCTACGCTCCTGCCCTCACCTATGGTCATGAGCTTTGGGTAGTGACCGAAAGGACAAGATCGCGGATACAAGCGCCGAAATGGGCTTCCTCCGCCGAGTGGCTGGGCGCTCCCTTAGAGATAGGGTGAGGAGCTCAGTCACACGGGGAGCTCGAGTAGAGCCGCTGCTCCTCCACGCCGAGAGGAGCCAGCTGAGGTGGCTAGGGCATCTGATCCGGATGCCTCCTGGACGCCTCCCTCGGGAGGTGTTCTGGGCATGTCCCACCGGGAGGCGGCCCGGGAAGACCCAGGACACGCTGGAGGGACTATGTCTCTCGGCTGGCCTGGGAACGCTCGGGATCCCCCCGGAGGAGCTGGAGGAAGTGTCTGGGGCGAAGGAAGTCTGGGAGTCCCTGCTTAGACTGCTGCCCCCGCGACCCGGCCCCGGATAAGCGGAAGAAGATGGATGGATGGATGGATGGATGGACAATGGCTGGTCTCTCATGAGTAACCTCAAGCAGGACTACCTTAAAATTTATTTATTTATTTATTTTTACCAAAGGCCAAAACTGAGCACCTCTAAATGTAGACTGGCATTCATTAATTAAGCGTTATACCACGGCCACAGAAGGCATTTGTTTCTGATTGGCTGGCTGTTAGTTTACTCTGATGTAAGGAGGACAGAGAGGAAGACAAGAAAAAGCAGGGAGAGAGATGTAAGTGACAGCCCCCTTTGCAAAACTGTAGGGATGACAGTGGCGATGTAGAGATACCAACTGTACATCTTTAAGAGTGAAGGGAAAGCAGAAAGCTGGCATGGACAATTTTCTATCTAGAGTAAAAAGAGCATAAAATGAGCATCTGTCATCCTGAGATCTACACTCTCAATAACTTCAATTATCCTGCAGATATGCAATATACCTCATTACATAGTTCTTAAAGTACTGAGAATACTACAAATAACTACAGCTATTTCAATATCAAAACATTAGTAAAGAAGGTACAATATGATGTGTTGGGCTAACAGCTTACTTTCCCCAATTCTTTAGTATCCTCAGATACTCAGTTCCTTAAATAATATGAATAAGGCTATGCCAACTCTGTTGTTAAAACTTAATCTGCCCACAAGGAATTCTATTTTGTAATTCAACTGGGTCACAACTCAAACATCACAAGAAATGTTTTGTTGATAATTTCGAGCAGTTCTATTTAATCAAACTTTCTTGAAAATGTGCTCTAATAATCAAAATACACAAAGTAAAAGTAAATGCTTCACCTTCATTGACTGTACTCAAGTTGATATTAAGGTGATAAAACAATCCAGACAGCAAACAAATTACCTGAGCTTACTAGCCTAAGCCATGGCCCCAGCATAGGGGCAGGCAGCGCAAGCTAGTGCTATTTACATAGCTTGAACTGAGGGCTTTGGAAGTGCTGTAGAGCCCAAGTCCTTTTACATAATGAGTAAGGCTGTCTTTAAACCTACAGCGTAGTTTGGATGTTCTGCATATTCTCTGTCAGCTTCCATGTGATGCCCCTCTCCTTCTCTCCACGTCTCTCCAATTAGCCGACATGGAGCAGAGGGAGGGAAGGAGGCCCCCACCAAACCTCAGCACATTGAACATTCCCCTGGACCCCTGCCAAGACTCATAGGCAGCAGCTCCCCGGTTTCAGCTTCGCCTCCCCATCCCCCTGCTTCCATCCAGGCCTGGCTTACCCCTGGTGGGCCCCCTAAGCCCCTGCCCCCTCAATTGGCACACAAGTTGGACAAGAAGGGAGGGGGTTACACAGACCCCAAACACCCCCCCAACACCCATAGGACTCTTCGGTTACAAGTCTCCTACACCTCTCTCACACAAAAGCCCTGTGTATGACATAATAATGACCAGGAGTTGAACCTCTGTTTGTCTTTGTACTAGACTACTGGTCACAAGCAAATACCTGGTGGCTGCCATTCACACGGACTCTAACTATACCTTAAACCCTTCTCTGAAAAACTAGGTATTATTTCACCGTATAAAACGTGAATGCAGCTTACACTCTTGAACACTTGCAATCAGGAAATGTTGGATTTACGGCTGGGAGCACTAGAAGATAAGATTATGACAATCATAACACGACATCACTGTCTCATACCAAAGCAGGTCAGTGTCAGTCCTGTGGTGAACCCTGGTTGAGACCCAGGTTGCATAAACCCCTCACAGAAAACCTGTGAATGGAACGTAGCCCAAAATTTGTGACCACGTGGACTGTACGCATAGCAAGCGGACCAAATGCACATGCTCAAGATAGAAAAATAGATGCTTGTTTTGAAGAGAGGTTGTGAGAGGTCATCCGCTGCTACCCACATTTATATAATTCGTCTTTGAAAGAATACATGTAGAAAGATTACAAAATGCTGTTGTGAGGTCGCCATTTTATTTCCTAATGCACATGCTTCTTGTTCTTGATTTTTATGGCGGTTGGCAAACAAGATGGTGCCTTACCGCCACCAACTGGAATGAAGAATTGTTTGTGTGTATCGGAAAATGCGATTGCAGACCGACGCATACTCTCAATTGTAGTATGAATGGAACCACGTATGCGTGGTTCGCGCGACCGATACAAGCCTGCAGCTGTCCGCGGAAAGTATGTCCGAGCCTTCAAGGACTGATACGGTTTGTTTTCAGAGTGACGTCCATCCAACTAAGGTTTCTACAATTATTTCTGGCTTCCTGGCTACTTATCCAGTGTTTCCCATTAATTGATTATTAATGAACCAGAAATATTTTTACACTTGTCATAATAACATAGAAGATCTCTAACGTTGAGTTTTGCACCATTGCTTCAGCAAAGCATCTCTCGGTCGGTCTGTTCGAGGACACCAACTTGTGCCAATCCATGCCAAGAGGGTCACCTGACGATGTGCCCTCCTGATACAGTATATTTTTTATTTTCTAAAATATAAACCAGTTCAACACAGGTAAGCAGTTTTGCTTAATTTCTTTGATGGATCAAATGTATGCTCTAGTCGATTTTGTGTTTTCACCATTTGTTAAATTTCATCTTGTTTACCATGCTTTGTGGGTTTGACTTGTGTCATCACCATTCATATCTATAACCAATGTGTTAATGATTAAATTGTTTACTAGAGCACAAAACTGTTTGCAAGAGTACAGAGTTCTTCATAGATCTGGCCTCTTAATTTTGCTCTCAAATTTCACCAGATTGATGCATTTAACCTTAAAATAGGATTGGGCCAATGAACGATGCCATCGTCTGACAGCCATTGACCACTGTGCCCTCTACCATTGTGACATTGTGATTTAAAAGCCCACCCTGGCGAGTAAAATCTTGTTACTGAAAGTGCAATAAAAGCTTCGCGAGTAAAAGGCTCATCAGAGTAGTTTATCACTATGACTAGTATTTAAAATATTTTTTTATAATCATGATCTGATTATCTGCTTAATGAGGTAACTTAAGCATAGTGTTAACCATTCCTGCTGCAGCTTTCAGACCGTGGTCGGGAAGCACAGGGAAGACTTGGTTTTCTCCAGGGCTGAAGTTGATGCTAACCTCGGGGCTAAGCACCTTCACTTTTACCCAGTAGTGTGGAAGCAAGACACAGGAATGTCTTGGGTATTGAGGAACTGCAGTGTTTATTTATAAGTAAACTGTAACCTACACTGTACATTTACTGCCACTAGACAACTTCACTGCTAACCTGTCCCTCTGCTCCGATCGCCATACACCTGTCTGCTCTGATTGCCGTCAACTATTACGGTGGCGTCACACTCTCTCTGGCTCACCAACACACTCACTATGCACTGCCCTGTTCCTTAAAAAGGAGCTACGCTACACTTATGACAAATAGAGAGGAAAAGTAAAGAAAGACCGGGTGAGGACGGTCGTCGTCCCCCAACCGACAACGATGTCATCGCCCATCCCGATGTTTCCCTGTGGACATCACCATATACCAAATTTGGTAGACATCGCTCAACTATACTTTAAAATGTTCCAGGGGAGCATGTTCACCCACCACAGTCTCACAAAGTCCTGTGGGAAACACTTCTATCGTTACAACTGTCAACACCACGGTCAACATACATTCCCCCCTCGCTGGCTCTCACACACATACACAAACACTCCTCATTTAGTAAAATGGCCACACCAAACACAATGGCCTGGCAAGTCTTTATACTGGCCCCCTGGACTTCAAAATAGCCGTCCATAGAGCAGAGGAAGAGGGAAATGGCTTTTGGCAGCCTCCAGCTGATTCTACTGTCAACGCCTCCCCACTGGAGCAGCACCCTTAGGCAGTGTTAAGCGCGTTATCTATCAGGACTGTGCCAGTAGTTTGAAAAGCCTCATAATCACAGGCTCAGTAACTACTGCGGCCTGGCCTGGGCTAAGGTCAATAACGGGGGAAAGGGATACACAATACAAGCCACTTTTCCAAAGAACAACTAAGTGGGATTTACCAAGGCAAACACAAAATGTCTGACGAGGGACAGAAATAACTTTTTGTTTATTTGCTGTACATAAAAAAAAAAACAACCTCAAAACAGAAGAACCAAAACTGTGTATGAGGGATACAGTGACATAGGATAAGCAGGCCCATTTCAGATACATTTGGCCCAAAAGTGGAAACCTGGCTAATGATAGCAGCCTGAGGACTGGACTAGTGTTCATGTTTTGTCTGTAAAGGGTCAGGCGAGGGGAACCAAGCTTTGGGTTTCCTTTTAAACAAATGACCCTGCCCCTTCAGTGATAAGGGGTTGCAGATGGAGTTACTGCCAGGGTTTGTCCTCATGGCTTTGTTACAATACACTCTAGTCAAAACAATGTCTAGATGCCAACAGCCTACAGCCTGGTTGGATCCAGAGTCAACATGGGTTAAGGATTTCCTACTAGTGCGCTGCCAAAATGGCAAAAGTAGTAATAATTCATTGAGTCTGGGCCCCAGTGAGATTCTCAATTTCTCACTTTGGGTCTTTTTGCACTGGGAAAGAACCAATTATACAGCTCAAGATTGAGATAATTTAAAGTTCCGAAATGTATGTGTCTAGATTTGCACATGGTGGCATAGATTGATAGACTATCCATGTTCTCCGTAGACTATCAGTGCTCCCAGTGGATAATTTATGCCTTCCTTTAGAACCAAAAATAACAATGCTAAGCCTTTACTACACCGCAGACTAAACTTTTGTGAGAAGGTTCAAAAAGAGAAGCACAGCTGACATCTTCATTGCAACATAACACGTCTTGCCTCAAGGGTAACCCCAGTGCTGGTGACAGAACGCTCATACACACCCCCAATTTGCCCTAGTGCCCTTCAGATGAGCCACCTGCTGTGGCTGTAGTGGTAGCTATGGTGCTAAAGCAGTTGTGTCTGGGAAGGGTAAGCCTAACTGTAAAGGTATTTAAGAAAACTAGCAGACTCCCTTCCTCTTCCTCCCACCAGGCTTTAGGTCTTTCTTTTCTTCCTATTCACTAGTTTTACATACATGTCAGACGGCCCCTGCAACATCTTTTCACAGCCACCCCCTTACTGCGTGCTCTTCAGCCTTTTGGAAAGATCGGCGTGCATATGGGAGGACCCTTGACCCTGGGTAAGAACAGGGCTCTGGGTGTGTGTCTGTGAGACAGCTGGGTGTCTAGGGAATGCAGGAGGCTGCTCACGACCTAATTAACAACTGCAGGGCATTAACCAACTGCCAGGGCTTTTAGCTTGACATAAATGGTCACACACTCCCATGGCAAAAACGGCAGGCATTCCACGTGTGTATTCACTGGCTGATTCAGACACAAACACACAACATCTACGACAACACACTTACATTCCAAGACGTGGCACAGACATACACACAAATGTGTATGTACCATACACACAAATAAATGCCCCAACAGTCTCTCTATCCGACTGCAAATGTACACATGTATGTGTGCCACTGCTGCTCACACGCATTTTTCATTTCATCACCTCACTGGTGTGTGACAACAGAGATAAGACAGTGGTGACAGAGATGTCAGACGGGGGAAAAAAAAAAGGGGGTTTGAAATTGAACAGGAAATTATGTACTTCAATTAAGACACGCAGAGGAGATATTAAAAGCTATACTCCAGTGCCTGGAGACAGGATGCAGGAAGGGGGGATGCAATGGAAGGCGACAGTTCAATCAGAATCCCAGGCTTTCTCACCGAGCCGGGGGGTGGAGGAAAGGAGGGAAGAGAGACAGGACAGCTATGTTTAATAATGTACTTGGAATTAGTGTAGTGGAATGTACAATAGTGTGCAAGATACATGATGTGATACAGCTACAGAATGAACCAAAGTCTAAAGCGGAGTGACAACGGAACAACTAGGATTAAATGTAAGAATGTGCCTCTGTCACACTGAGAAAACACCGCAGCTACAATGTGAAGGCACAAAACAAAACATCTAACAAAAGTATACAGGTCTGCTGTCATAATACAGGCATACTCTGTCAACGATCAACCTATAGATAGTACTGTGTGATCAAAAAAGCCTATTAGCACACCATTACCTTCTAAAAACTACAGCAACATTGAAAAAAGGCAAGGCAATCCTCTCAGTACAAGAAACCATCACATTACACGCTCACATGTACAGAGTGTGTTCCAGTCCACTCAGCCAATCATGAAAGAGCTATGATATAACACAAAAGTTCCCAACATTTTCATGTCAAGCCCCTTCAGATAAACAGATATTAAATTTGTTCATCCTCCTCATAATGAATAACCAAAAGCAGCACATGGGAGAACACCGCTGATCAGTCAGTCTAGGGTTTTCTTATCAATCCAGCATCACATAAAACACAACTCCTAATTTTGCAGGGGACCCCCTTCAAAACCCTTTTGGGTGCTCACTAAGCAGACTAATGTGTCTCCCTTTAATATAATAACAGAGTTTTATTTCTGAGGATATACAACACGAATATTGTGAAGAAATCGCTCAATTGTAGCACCACAAATAGGCACATATAATTGTTAATGGATGTTTTAATTATGTGGCACTTGCCATTGCTTGCTGTAGTACTAACGTTGTAGTTGTATCTGGCCTGAATTTAGATATATAACAGAGGCGAGTTAATGCTCTGAAAAATAATGTTGCGATATAGTTAGCTATTTTGATTATTATTAAACATTACAGCTAACTAACTGTCCAACTCCCCTCTTGTCGCTGCGATTTTGATTTTCAAACACTGATCAGTAATGACATTCGTCAATTTATCACGAGAGAGAAGCTATTCATTTGAAACCTACCTTGCGTTAACCACAGCTTTGGCAGCTTTCGGTGAGAGAGTCGGTGCATAGCAAAAAAAATATGCAGAAAAGCATTCTCCGATGTCTTTTCTAAAGTTACCCGTAAAGAGATGGAGCAGAGATTCAGTCGCAATTGAAGTCAGACTTGGCAGATAACGTTAAGCCGACTGCTGCTGAAGCAGCTTGGTGACACGATACCGAGGTAAACAACGGCTACTCAGCCAGATACACACACAGCAAGTACGGCAATTTATGCTTTGCGCAAAAAAACAAACAACCAAAACATTTAAAATATGCCGTGAAATTACACAAAAAATCCCCAAAACTGTTTGTTAAAACGTCACAATATAATGGGGGGCGGGGAGGGGAACGAAGCACCACTAACAACAAAAACAAAAAACGAACACGAATAAGATGACTTTTAAAAGCAGCTAAATTCTGTAAGCTAACGTTGAAGTTGGAAATCGTCGACCGTTGCGAGGTTTTGCAAACCAGAGAAATCAGGCAGTTTTCGTTAAAAAGCGCTGATGACTTCTCGCGTATTAGAGCAAACGGCCAGCCAGCCAACTTGTTTTAAAGTGCAAAAGAAATGTTTTTGTTTAGGTCGCCAGCTGGACAACTAGCGACGGGCTGGCTACCGCGAATGCAAAGTGAGAAACGACTCCGGGGAAATACATTCTGTGTGGATCCAGACAGCGGAGCGGACAGTCATGGTAGGCGTTCAGTGAGCTCTCGTTGACAGTGGTCTCGCAGCCATTTTGTTCAAACTAACAACACTGCAGTCTTCCTCTCCTCCTCCCAGATAGCAGACAGACCAGGAAGTAGCTCCAGATACGTCACTCCCGACCAACCACAACACCAGACGCTAACTCCGCCCGCCGCACTCCGGCCCGCCCTCCCCCGTTCTCCACACCTCCAAGCGGCCACTGAGGACGAGCAGGCTCAAGCTCATATTTCCAATGTAATTGCTGAAGCATGTAGTTAATACTGTGCGCTTAAAAGAGAGACAAATGTGACGCTGTCATAGATTTTGGGAGGATGATATTTTAAGGACAGCAAAACATGAGCCACATATAAAATTCAATAGTAATGTTATAGAAGCAATATGCTTGAAGAAAGCACAGAAATGTACTAGAATTAAAATAAATACATATTACATATTATGTACTTTTGCTCCTAGCAGTCCTGGAGAAAGTATTTAGATCCTTAACTTAAAGCTGCTCTAATCAGTATAGGCTACTCAATGGATCAAATAACTAAGGGTAATATATAAGGTGTTGCTTGTGGTGACAAATGCACATAAAATTATTCCCCTCAGCTCAACAGAGCTGTTTAGCATCTTTTAACTCATTGTTTTTGTTTTATGGCCAGCAACTTTATTGTTTTGTTTCATTTTCACCTCTCCCATCAGCATCATTTTCAGACACATCAGGCAATGTCGTGTTAACAGCTTGTTGCGCTGCCTCTTATTGGTCAAAAATATATAAATATTGCAGCTTTAAGTAAAAGTACCAATACCTTGATGTAAAAATACTTCATCATTTTACTTAAGTAGAAGTACTTCACTTTAGTAGTCTTATGATACATTATTACTGATGCATCAACATGCAAGCAGCATTTTAATGTTGTATGTGGTTAAAGAAAGCACATTTTTAACTATTTTAAATTGTTGGGTATTTTAGTATATACCAATGCATCATATTTTATAAGCTGGTGATTTGCTTTGCATGTAAAATTTGACTAGTAACCATAGCTGGTTAATAAATGTAGTGAAGTAAAATGTACAATATTTTCCAGTGAATTGTTGTGGAGTAGAAGTATAAAGCCCCTCCTTGAACCGCCACCTTAACGTGGTGGAGGGGTTTGAGTACCCGAATGACCCTGGGAGCTATGTTGCCTGGGGCTGTATGCCCCTGGTAGGGTCACCCATGGCAAACAGGTCCAGGGTGACGGGTCAGACCAAGAGCGGTTCAGAAGACCCTTATGGATTATTTAAAATCAAGGCCAGTTACGTCGCCCGGATTGGCGCTACCGGGGCCCCACCCTGGAGCCAGGCCTGGGGTGGGTGCCCGACGGCGAGCGCCTGGTGGCCGGGCCTTCCCCACGGGGCCCGGCCGGGCACAGCCCGAAGGAGCGACGTGGGGCCGTCCTCCCGTGGACCCACCACCCGCAGGAGGATCCGTAAGGGGCCGGTGCAGAGAGATCTGGGCGGCAGTCGAAGGCAGGGGCTTCGGCGACCAGATCTCCGGACACAGAAACTGGCTCTAGGGACATGGAATGTCACTTGGCTGGGGGAAGGAGCCTGAGCTTGTGCGGGAGGTTGAGCGTTACCGGCTAGATATAGTCGGCCTCGCCTCCACGCACAGCCTGGGCTCTGGAACCCGTCTCCTCGAGAGGGGCTGGGACGCTCCATTTCTCTGGCGTTGCCCGGCGGGGAGAGGCGGCGGGCTGGTGTGGGCCTGCTCATAGCCCCACAGCTCAGCCGTCACGTGTTGGAGTTTACCCCAGTGAACGAGAGGGTCGCGTCCCTCCGCCTCCGGGTGGGGACAGGTCTCTCACTGTTGTGGCGGCCTACGGGCCGAACAGCAGTGCAGAGTACCAGGCCTTCTTGGAGTCCCTGGGAGGGGTACTAGACAGTGCACCACCCGGGACTCCGTTGTTCTACTGGGGACTTCAACGCCCACGTGGGCAACGACAGTGACACCTGGAGAGGGTAATCGGAAGGAACGGCCCCTGATCTGAACCCGAGCGGTGTTCAGTTGTTGGACTTCTGTGCTAGTTACAGTTTGTCCATAACTAACACCATGTTCAAGCACAAGGGTGTCCATCAGTGCATCGTGGCACCAGGACACCCTAGGCGAGGTCGATGATCGACTGTTGTCGTATCATCTGACCTCCGCCGCGTGTCTTGGACACTCGGGTGAAGAGAGGGGCGGAGCTGTCAACCGATCACCACCTGGTGGTGAGTTGGATCCGCTGGCGGGGAGGAAGCCGGACAGACTTGGCAGGCCCAAGCGTATCGTGAGGGTCTGCTGGGAACGTCTGGCGGAGCCCTCTGTCAGCAGGGTCTACAACTCACACCTCCGGGAGAGCTTCTCCCAGATCCCGGGAGGTTGGGGACATTGAGTCCGAGTGGACCATGTTTTCCACCTCCATTGTCGATGCGGCGGCTCGTAGCTGTGGTCGCAAGGTTTCTGGTGCCTGTCGCGCGGCAATCCCCGAACACGGTGGTGGACGCCGGAAGTAAGGGATGCCGTCAGGCTGAAGAAGGAGTCCTATCGGGCCTTGTTGGCTCGTGGGACTCCCGAGGCAGCTGACAGGTACCGGCAGGCTAAGCGTGCTGCAGCCCGTGCGGTCACAGAGGCAAAAACTCAGGACTGGGAGAGGTTCGGAGGCCATGGAGGAGGACTATCGGTCGGCCTCAAAGAAATTCTGGCAAACCGTCCGACGGCTCAGGAGGGGAAGCAGTGCTTCACCAACACCTTGTACGGTGCGGGTGGAGAGCTGTTGACCTCGACTGGGGATGTTGTCGGACGGTGGAAGGAATACTTTGAGGATCTCCTCAATCCCGCTGTCACGTCTTCCGAAGAGGAAGCGGAGGCTGGGGGACGGAGGCGGACTCATCCATCACCCTGGCCGAAGTCACTGAGGTTGTTGGCAAGCTCCTTGGTGGCAAGGCTTCGGGGTGGATGAGATCCGTCCTGAGTATCTTAAGTCTCTGGATGTTGTGGGACTGTCTTGGCTGACACGTCTCTGCAACATCGCGTGGCGGTCTGGGACAGTGCCTCTGGACTGGCAGACCAGGGTGGTGGTCCCTCTGTATAAGAAGGGGGACCGGAGGGTGTGTTCCAATCACAGAGGATCACACTTCTCAGCCTCCCGGTAAGGTCTATTCCAGGGTACTGGAGAGGAGAATTCGTCCGATAGTCGAACCTCGGATTCAGGAGGAGCAGCAGAGTGGTTTTCGTCCCGGTCGTGGAACACTGGACCAGCTCTATACTCTCCATCGGGTGCTCGAGGGTTCATGGGAGTTTGCCCAACCAGTCCACATGTGCTTTGTGGATCTGGAGAAGGCATTCGACCGTGTGCCCCGGGCGCTTTGTGGGGAGTGCTCTGGGAGTATGGGGTCCGGGGCCCTTTGCTAAGGGCTGTCCGGTCCCTGTATAACCGGAGCAGGAGCTGTGTTCGCATTGCCGGCAGTAAGTCAGACCTGTTCCCGGTGCATGTTGGACTCCGCCAGGGCTGCCCTTTGTCACCGGTTCTGTTCATAATTTATATGGACAGAATTTCTAGGCGCAGTCAGGGGCCGGAGGGTGTCCGGTTTGGGAACCACAGGATCTCATCTCTGCTGTTTGCAGATGATGTCGTTCTGATGGCTTCTTCAAACCAGGACCTGCAGCATGCACTGGGACGGTTTGCAGCCGAGTATGAAGCAGCTGGGATGAGAATCAGCTCTTCCAAATCTGAGGCCATGGTTCTTGACCGGAAAAAGGTGGTTTGCTCTCTTCGGCGTGGGTGGGGAGTCCTTGCCCCAAGTGGAGGAGTTTAAGTATCTCGGGGTCTTGTTCACGAGTGAGGGACGGATGGAGCGTGAGATTGACAGGCGGATCGGTGCAGCGCCTGCAGTGATGCGGGCGCTGTATCGGACCGTTGTGGTAAAGAAGGAGCTGAGTCGAAAGACAAAGCTCTCGATTTATCGGTCAATCTACGCTCCTGCCCTCACCTATGGTCATGAGCTTTGGGTAGTGACCGAAAGGACAAGATCGCGGATACAAGCGCCGAAATGGGCTTCCTCCGCCGAGTGGCTGGGCGCCCCTTAGAGATAGGGTGAGGAGCTCAGTCACACGGGGAGCTCGGAGTAGAGCCGCTGCTCCTCCACGTCGAGAGGAGCCAGCTGAGGTGGCTAGGGCATCTGATCCGGATGCCTCCTGGACGCCTCCCTCGGGAGGTGTTCTGGGCATGTCCCACCGGGAGGCGGCCCCGGGGAAGACCCAGGACACGCTGGAGGGACTATGTCTCTCGGCTGGCCTGGGAACGCCTCGGGATCCCCCCGGAGGAGCTGGAGGAAGTGTCTGGGGCGAAGGAAGTCTGGGAGTCCCTGCTTAGACTGCTGCCCCCGCGACCCGGCCCCGGATAAGCGGAAGAAGATGGATGGATGGATGGATGGATAGAAGTATAAAGTAGCAGCACATGGAAATACTCAAGTAAAGTACAAGTAACTCAAAATTGTACTTGCATAAATGTACTTAATTACTTTTCACCACTAGCTCCTAGTGACTCAGTTACATAATACTTTCTAGTATAGAAATAAGATACCATACTTCATGTGACTCATGACCAAAATAGTGTAAAAGAGCACAGAAATAGATGAGTCATAAAAGTCTACAAGCAATTTGGAACTTCATGAAATTTTTTTAGCAGACTCAAATTTCTCTTAAAGGGCCACCCCAAGTTTCTCTACTTGATGAAGATGACCTTTGTCAAGAATCTCTTAATCACATGATATCTAGAGACAGGGGCCGAAAATTCCAGGCTATTCTCAACATAATGGATGAGGTCATCCTTGTGCCCCCTGAACCACGTCTGCAGCCGTCTCAGAGAAAGAAAATGTGGCCCCTGTCCATTCTCTGCACTCCTTTCTCATGGAAATGATCGCTCCATGCACAGACAAACACACACAGGCACACACACACTGTGAGGTGGGAACAGGTCAAGGCTGCAGTCCACAAAGGGGAAGACTGACCAGTGAGAACTCTCTCAGCAAAGCTCTGGGCTTCTATACATCACTGGAAGAGACTGCTAATGAGAAAGCCAGGGGCCCCAGCCAAAAGTTTTTTTTTCTCCTTTTCAAGGCAAGATGCCCAGAGCTATTAAAATAGCAAACTCCAACTGAATGGAGAAAGCAGATGTTCCATACCAGGGTTAAGAGAGGTGAGAGCAGAGAGGAATGCCTTCAGAAACGCCTTAAGGGATATGTAGTTCACTGTGGATCACAGACGATTAAACTATATGCAGGAATTTGCTGTTCATTCATGCCACCTAAATAAATGATGTTCCGTGTTTCCATATTGTCTCAGAGTTAATCAAACGTGCCTACTTGAAGCATCAATTCAGTGATTTTTTACATCATGCAAACTAAAGTGCCCATAACTTGTAGCTTAAATCGCCTTCATGTGGACTCACATGAGTTATCAAAGATGGAGATGGAAATCTATGCACCACAAAGGACAATTGAGACCTGAAATAACGATAGTAGTTTGCCATGATCTTAGTCATCAAAGGCAAGAACTACCTAGATGTATGTGTGTGTACAAGGAGAGCCTATGTGTGTCTCTGTGTGCAGACACACATGCATATTTATGTGTATGTGAGTGTGCGCACATCCTTCCTTGTGCACATCCACTCTCCAGCTCATCACAGCTATTCTTTTAGGGGTCTCTGAGATGTTTCTTTGACTCCACCAATTTACCCAATTGCTTTCACATTTACACATTTCACAGCAGACTGCTGACAGAAGGGAGCCAATGGGAAAGGTCCGCCTGACATTCTGATAAGAAATAGCCCAGACACAAGCTGTAGGACTGCAGCAAAGGCAATTGCTCACTCCTTTCCCTCTCAGACAATACACTTCTCCGCCATTCTCTTCTTCTCCTCTCTTCATTTTTTCAGTGTGCTCTTCTGCCTTTTGTTTTAATTCCAGTCCAATCATGAGCCGCGTTCCGCATAAGGTTTTAATTTCAAGCCTGCCGCCGGAGTCTGCCAGACTCACACGCACACATGCACAAATTCACACAAGAATGCATGTGCATACACCAAACCACAGATTCTTATGCATACCATACACACACTCACTTTACTCTCACATCACAAATATACATAAACACACTTGTGTGTTACATGGCTACATGCATATTCAATGCATGTGCTCTGTGGCTACATTTTATCATTTAAACATGTTTCCCATGAGAGAAAGTATCTCTATCCAAAAACATTAATAATCACACACATCCATAAAAGGCAGACACGTCACCAGACGAATTACATAAAAAGAATCCCAACAGGCTATATTTTTGCTTTAGAAGTCAAAATATATTCCATAGTTTATGATAATCTATTTTTGCCTTACTCTAAAATACAAATCCCCTCTCCAAATGCATCATCTTAACATTTAATCTTGTCGAATTAATGAAACAAACATGATCTGAGGGTTAGCCAAACATTTCATGACAGCACTGAGTCCAAAAGGTGATCTTGGTTTTAAATCCTCATTCCCCAGACACTGCATTCTAGAAGAAGGCATGTATAGTTTGCAGTGTGATGCAGAATGACTAATGAGTTGGGGGTGTCAGTATTTTAGTATTGATTATGAATACTCAATCCTCCTCCACAGTCTGGACTTTATGCATGTGAGTAATCAAAATGCAGACAGCGAGCTACTGCTGCTTCGCTCAAAGTGACATTTCCAAAGGCATGACTTGACATATGCAAAAGGACCGTTATGATGATAATTCTGACAGTGAAAGGAGCCAAATGAAACTATTTCCTAACAGCACATAAAAGAAGAATGTTGCGCAGCAAGTCTCCCAGTCCTGCTACTTCAAGGCAAAATTTGCAAGTAGTAGCTGTGCGATTGAGCTGAAACATTCATTGTGAGTTTTTCTCACTCTGATTAGCAATGTGATTGAAGTGCCTATCCATTAAATAAGAGCGAAGAGTGGTAAAACCCTGCTGAGTTGCTCATTGCTCATCTCTGAGGTCTGCAGCATTGCATTGAGAGATAAGACAGACTGCAAGCTGAAGGCATGGTAGTCCATAAGGGGAGGAGGGATCCTTTTCATTAACTTTCATTAAGACTAAAGAGTGAATTACCCTGAACAGAAGAGGTCCGACACATAAAAGCCATTAGGTAGGGAAATATATACACACTCACACTCCCCTGCACTAAAACACAAATGCATACATGTACATATAAACATGGGTGCAGTTGCTGTACCATATGTTGTTTATAAAACCACACACACTATTAGACTATTTCTTCCATACAAATACAGTGCAGACCTTGGCAACAACATGATTCTAATCCTCCATATACTGCTGTGCCTCTGTATAATATACATATACATAATATATTATAGGGTGAAGCACAATAGCAAGAAGAAACAGTCTATGCAGGGGCTGGTAAAGGGGCAATGCTAGGGGTGGGGAAGGAGTTATGCAGCCTCTGTATGTGTATGTGGGGTTGTTTTTGTGTGCAAGGGTGTGCATACATGCTTGTGTGTGAATGCATATCTACAGTATATGTGTGCGCGCGTGTGTCCATATGTGTGTGCTGTATGGGTGGAGGGAGGCAGGGCAGAGTGGAGCGTGGCAGTGCAGTAGGACAGCGTTTCTGGGCTGTGGTAATTTCCCCTGAGGCCATGAGCAGGTAAAGGCCAGCGAAAGAGGGAGGGAGGGAGAGAGGGGTAGAAGAAGGCTGGAATAGAGGGAGGAAGGCAGAGAGGCAGCGAGAGAGTGTGTCAGAGAATAATGAGGAATGATACAGCAGTGGCAGAAAAGAGGCCGACAGACTTGCCCAGTCAAACACATACACACTGCGTTAACAGCAACTCACGGTTGAATGTAGTGGCTCTCATTGTCAACACATTAACGTTTCTATTTTCATTTCAAATGCCTTATCTTGTTAATGAGTGTTTCTGAACTGAGTCATTGTTTTTGTAATGAATTCATCTATTAATTACATGTGCGCCTTTTTCTGATGACCTTGCTTTATTTTGTTACAAGCTGCAGACCTTAATATTAGCATACATTAAGCCCTGCTTATCTTTTTTCATCCCAATAGCTTATACATTAAATTATCAACACCTCCAACCCCCCCCTCGATATACCCAGGTTTGTCTGTGTATGTGTTTGTGTGTGTGTTTGTGGGTGAGCACCCTCACTTATTAGCCCCTTCCCCCTCCCTACTTGCAAACTCATTACCAGGGTATAAGACCTGCGTGGATTTTATGGTGTTTTGGGAACTGACTGGTTAATCAGATTTATTGCACACTTAAGCCTAATTGATTGCTTTTATGGATTCAAATGAATAATTAAGCACTAACAAACCTAGTTTCTGTTTCATCATTCTGAAATGATGATAATGACCCACAGAGAGGGAAGGTAGAAGAAGTGTCAGTCAAAAAATGCTAACATCACAGGATACACTTTTCTGTTTACTATAGAAAAAAAAATAATAATAATGCCATGTATGAATTGTTCTACTTGCCTATCACTCAAAACACTCGCACAAACACATCTTTAAACTCATACTTGTAAAACCTAAAGCCAGAGATTGAGTCTGCCACTTTGCTCTTTATAGGCCCTCTGCTGTTATATTTTTTTTATTAGAAATTAAGTATAAGCTGTTATATACCGACAATGAAAGGATAGATAGTGTATTAAGATCAAGGAGATCCAAACAGAGATAACATATCCTGACCTTCAGATGATCTTTACCAGATCAATACTATCATCAGCGCAGACGAGCGGTCACAGATTAACCCAGCCTCCTATAACCACCCCCAACCCCCAACCCAAACACACACATGCTCTCTCTCTCTCTCTCTCTCTCTCTCTCTCTCTCTCTCTCTCTCTCTCTCACACACGCACACACACTATAACACACACCTTATTCAGTAAGGGCCCTGGGTGTATTGATTGGTTTGTATTGACTGACACACAGAACTACCACATGTACACACCTGCTTGTTGACTTTATTTTTTACTGGCTGGCTGGCTGGCATTGCATAGTGGGGAGGGTGCAGGGTTAAAGCTGTATATTCGGGTCAGGGAACTCCTATTGTAGCTGTATGTATCCTAAACTGTAGAAACAGGAGACATGGATGCATTGGCTATGAGCCAAAAGATGGCAAAAACAGCAAGAATCTTTGGTAATTGTTTAAAAAAAAGTTTCAAAATTAATTACTTCTATACTTACATCTGACTGTAGGTCAAAACTGTGCAGTGTTGTACAAATAATTATTGCTTCTGCATTTACACATGTGTTTGACATTAGAGAAAATGACATGATAAAGGCCATTTTTGGACGCCTGGCACTGCATGTCATTTTTGACATACCTGTGCACATACATGCACACATGCAACAAACATCCAAATCTGACTCCCCACCAGCCATTTCCATAAAATATGCACCAATGCAGAGAGCAAAACAAGCAAATCAATATCTACATGTCTGCAGGTGGCCTTAAGGCAACTAACTCAATCTCACATCCAATGTAAATGTTGGTCGTATATCCACAGGCAAGGGCTGATATTTAGATGTCCATTAACACAGGGTGGAGATGGGTTAATTCACTGTTTGTAGCCGGAGATCCAGAGAGGGTTTAGGGCATACAAAGAGGAGGAAGGAGGGAGATGAATGATGGGAAAAAAGAGGAGAGAGATGGAAAGAAAGAGAAAAAGAGGGTGATATGTGAAAAGCAAGACAACAGAAAGAGAAAAGAAAAATAAAATATAGGAAGGCAGAAGAAGAATACAAATAAATGTGGAGGTTTATGTGTATGTGAGGAGGGTTGGAGGGGTTGCTGGTGGTGGTGTTGATGTGTGTGTGTGTGTGTGTGTGTGTGTGTGTGTGTTGGGGGGGTGTTGTTTTGAGCATTGCTGCCTGCTATCATTCGCCTCAGCTTGGGCGTCAGTTTGATTAATGCTGCTTTCCTCCAACTGACCTCCAAGGTCACTGGAATAGTGGATACTCAGCCTCTCCCATTCGCTGCCGCACCGGAGGGGGGTAACAGCCGTATAATACGCTCCCCCAGAGGCTCTTTCTCTCTGTTTTTTTCTGTTTCCCCTTTTCCTTCCGTCTTTCTCTCATTTAAACTCTCTCTCATCCTCCCTGTCTGTCTGTCTGTTCGTGTCTCCCCTTGATCTGCCCTTCCTCTCTTCCTACATTCTACATCTCTCATCCATCTCCTTCTCTCTGCCACCATTTCCCTTTCTCTCTGACTCTTTTGCTCTCTTTCCACCAGTACTCTCTAATCTGAAATGCAATCAAAAGCGGCAATAATGGAATGTGTTTGAAGATGCTGGAGAGAGAAAGGGGGAACAGGCCTGCAAGGGGCTATTAGAGCACCCAGTGAGGTTTAGATAAACACATACACATTACACACACATGCAAACCACAGCCACCACCACTCTTCCTCCCCTCCCTCTGTTCACAGACGGACTGCCAAGGTGAAGGTGCATGAATAGAGTTGTCCTACACCAATAGACAGTTGGCAATGGCACACTTCCTCTGGCTGAGAAGCTCGTTGCTACTTATTGTGCCAGGTGGTCTTTCCTGGCATGGACCTGGCAAGAGGGAGTTATATACAGAGAGAGAGAGAGAGAGAGGGCACATAAGGACAGGGGAAAAGTGATTAAGTGTTCCAACCTCCTTATTATTAGATTTATTAGAGTTGTGTATTAGTGATCTACAACCTTTCTTGACTACAAACCATTTTCACAACTGTTAAGAAATGATTATTTTTGCTGTATCATCATACTGACTGTACGTTCTGATCATTTGTGTTGACACTGAACTTGGCCATCTCCTACATATTGCCAACAATTAAATGCTTGTATCTGTCTGCTGCAAGTGGCACTACACACAGTATAGGAACAAGTTTGTGAATAGTAATTGACGGCACAAGAAGCTATTTACCAAGAGAGACAGAGAGCATGTTTATTTGTGCATGTGTTAAGCTGTGTCCAGACCAACATTACCGCATTAAAAAACACAGCCTCCTCATTAATGTCACTAAGTTGGCACTGTGCGGGTGATGATGCACAGGGCTCTGGCAGGTGTTTTGCGGGTAGTTACTTCTTGTTTCATAATATTATAAACCAATGTGTTCTGGTGTTTGATAAGCGTTAAAATTCATGGATGTATCACCCAAACTAAACTTCTGGATTGTATTTCAGCACCTGTAGCAATATGCCCACACCCACACGTATCCTCTTGCGATTTTTGTTACAGTGCTATTTTTGGTCTGAACGCCCGCTTAGTTCTATGAAAAGTAACTCAAGGTTGGATTTACAATTTTTTTTACTAAAAACCATGGAGTTTAGGCTACTCAGTGTAATCGGGTTGGGTAAGGTCTTGTTTTATTGTCATGTTTATTGGATCTGTGTGTAAATATGTCTAATACCTGAGTGGATCCAGAATGGATGTGAGAGTACTCAGTATCAGCTCTGATCATGTCATAATCACGGCGGGAGATTTATGTTATTAGTGCAAATAGTTTTTGAAATTAGTTTCAGTGACTATTCATTCTCAGGACATTATTATTATATTTCTGCTTTGTTGACCACGCCTGTTTGTTAATTGATAGCACATCACCAGTGTTGGTATTCTCTCTCTATAGGGTCTGATCGGGTCGACAGCATTTTGGATTGGGTCTAATTAATCTCTGGTCCTCCTTGGATCAGATCTCTCTTTTTGAAAATCAATTTATGCTCGTCAGGTTTGGTATAGGTTTTCCAGAGGACCTTTACAGATTGGGTCCAAAAGACCTCTGCCATTTATCTTGAGAACGTCAACTTTCTATGAGCTTCAGTTTATTTGAAAAATTCAAAGTCTCCAAATTTGGAGATACACAGTTTTCACTGGACACCGATGATATGAACATTTATGTTCCAAACTTTTTTCATTTCTGTAAGGTAGGCCTAAAAAAGATGGCGTCTAAAAGTGTGTGCAAAGAAGCCAGGAGTATAATCGCAGCCTGGAGAGTTAGCCCTGCTGTGCACCGTCAATTTGTCTCGCACTCTGTACCCTGCATCCCCCCACCCTCTTTCCTTTTTTCTCTGTCTCTCCCTGTTCCCTTTTTCCAGTCAGTGCCTGAGCGTGAGGGACACACATACACACACACTCCGGAGCATCATGAATCTTTCATGCGAGCAGGCTGTATAATCCCTGAGGCGTGCTTTCCGAGACCCACACACACCGCCTCCATCACCTTGCACGAGGAGAGAGGGAAAGGGGGCAGGCAGAAGGGAGCAAGAGGGGGAGTGACAGAGAGAGACACAAAGATAGATGGAGAGAAGGAGACATGCAAAGGGAAGGAGGGGGGAGGCAGTGGAGAACAGAAAGGAGTGGAGGAGGGAGGGCAGGGGTGGGAGCAGCAAAAGACGAATTGAAGTAGGACCTGGCTGGAATTACCGTCCTTCTTTTGACCATCGAGGGAGGGATGAAAGAGGAGGAAGAAGAGATAACAATAGCCGTGTTTCCACCCAAAGTACCCAGAACTTTTATTCCCAGGAGCTACTTTTTAAGAAACTAAAAGGTTCCTTCAGCCCATTGTTGTCTGCGCTTACACCGTGGTCTGAAGACCCACGAAGACTAGGCAAATTACACCCATTAGGTTACACCCATCACACAGATGCATAACTCTATTGTTTTAACTTATTAAACACATCACCTGGAATTCAGCATAAGGACCTTTGCTCATTAACCTATACACTCTCACCTGTTTTAAATACTGAGCTTACTGGTATATATAATATACATACACACACACACACGCGCACATATATATATATATATATATATATATATGATGGTGAAATTGAGAACCACTGCTTCCTCAGAGCGTTGTAAATATTAGAATACGGTAACAAAAGCATAAGCATTACATGTCTTTCTACATATATAGTAGTATATACTTGTTTTCAGATACAAGAACAGCCACTATACACATTTGGTTCCACAACAATTTATTTATCTGCAGAAATATAAATGTGCAAAACACAGCGTTTGTGTGCTTCAGCAGGAGACATGGGGTATGCGATTCTGATCCAATACACGTCTTTTTGTCAAATTCAGTGAATATCTCCTCACAGTCCGCTAGCTGTCCGTTCTGTGTGTGCTCTGAAAAAAACTCTGGAGTTTGTACACAGCCCTGGCTCTGTAAATGTGAAATAGCTAGCTAGCTAAGCTAACCCACAACCTTAGCTAGGTTGTTAGTAACGTTAGTTACATTACTTGCTGTGTCGTTGTTCGCTCTATATCATGGTATTTGTCATGGTATTGGATTTCTCCAGAATTGCATACCCCACCTTTCAGGTTTCTTTGATCACTCCACATGGTAAAATGAAAACTCCAGTGATTTTGGATGAAAATGTGAACAAACAAACTTTGGCTGAAGGTAAGTTAGGAAATCAATAAAGAGAAGATGGGAAAAAGAATTATTGAAGTAAATTCAGAATTTGCCTAAAGTTTGCAGAAATGTTGGATGGAAATGTAGCTAAAGGTACTTTTTGGAGTTGGTCCAGAACGAGGTATAAGTTGTGAATCAGTGAATGTGCCAATATCCAATAATAATTATCCTCAGTGATATTGCGTTCCTGGGTTGTTCTATTATTAAGACTGATCTCTTTCGGTTTTTATCACTTTTCACCAAAAAATACCAATTTTCCTAAACAAGGGATCAATTGGTTTAAATTGACTTTCACACGGCATTTATGTTGTTGTATTTCCTGCTGCTAGATGATGCTGACTACCATAATTTGCAGTAAATGATGTCCTCTTGTTAAAAGCTCTGCTCAGAAAATCTTCCAGTGGTAGAAAGTGATGAGAAAATGGGGAGAAAATGTAATGAGGTGCTGAACTTTAAAACAAACAAATACACAACCCTGACATATTATCATCTTATTAAGTCATAGCTATGGCTATCATGTTAGCGACAATTGCCTACTTATAAAGAACAATTTTATCATACCAGTGGAGTCATGTTTCTGGCCACTATTTCCTGCACTTTAGCTTTGTTTGGTCTCCTGAGAAATATCATCAAACCAGGTTTATGAGAATGGTGAGACACAACCATGCAATAAACACCAACAATGAGCAACAAGAGGATAGAAAGTGCCATGAGATTGCAGAGTTGAGTGATAATTGATTGTTCATCACTTTGAGTGACCTCTTTCACTTTACAGAGTATATTGATTCAATAGTTATACAAAAGCATTTGATTAATGCAGCGTTAATGTTAACCAATAAATGACCCGATTGCTCCCTTCATGATATGCATAACAAACAACAGTGTGCATATAATGTACGATGTGTTTGCATCAACAAACTGGATGATGGACAGTTCAAGTATTGTGTCCTATGCATTTTCTCTTTAATCTAATCTTATCAAGGTGATTCATGAAGAGATTTCTTGTTGTAAGCCATCCCTTACATCTCCTCCCTTGTGTGTGTGTGATAAATACCACATATTAGCTCCTCCAATAGACTCACCAACACAGCTGATTAGCGTCATAGTGGCTTTTGTTGGTGTGTGTCAACCCGAATGCAGGTTGTCCAGGTTAGTTGTTAATGGAGTGACAATGGGGGACTCACTGGGAACTGGACAGCACAGTTGTGGCTGCTGCTTTAATTACCTGAGAGCAGTCAACACAGCAGCAGAGAAAACCTTCTCACTGGCCAGATGAGCTTATTATGCCCCCCAACCTCACACCCCAGGCCTCTGATTTACTATGACACTGATTAAAAAGGCTGTCCAGGAGAAAAAGGTGGAAGTGTGTATGCATGTGCAGACACATGTTTGAAAGTATGACTGTGTCTGTGGATATGTCTGAAATCATAATGGCAGTATAAATACATGCAGTCATATTGGCAGTATAAATGCATGCAGGAGCAAAACGTTTATTAGCATTTTCATTGTGCACATGGAGTTCTATATAGTCCAGACTGGACGTCTCAAGGTCCCGAGCAAACACAAACAGCGCAGCAAAAGGTTGAATAAAGGAGAAGGGGTACAATAACTCCTCCATGCACATTTGCATTCATGAACAACTAACAATTTTTTTGTAAAATGAGCAGGTGCTCTACGTATGTGTGTTTGACTTTGAGAGTGCACATATATGTTTCCATACAGTGTTTTTGTATGTGTGCCACCTTAAATGCTCACGTGTCGGCATTAGTGTGTATTCATGAGTGCGTTTTCATGCTTGCTGAGGGTGTGCCTGTTTGTGTGAGTGTGTGTGTCCACCCTAAATGCATAATGTGTGTTTTCTGGGGCCAATAGGTCGATCGTTTCCTCCCTTCCAGTACCTTGCCCTCACTCCCATTACTGCTCTCTCGTGGTCTCTGCTACATTTCACTATGCACTCTATGTCTGAGCACCACCTACGAAATACAATTAAGGTGAGTTATGACCACTCCATAGGAGGGGCAGGGAGGGTGGGTGGGGTGGAGTGTGCTTGTGTGTGTGTGTGTCTGTGTGTGTGTGTGTGTGTGTTAACGAAGAGATATACATAAGGGGAGGGAGTGAGAGAATGCATCACTTGGGCATGGCAAACAGAAGCACTGAGTGTCTACGCAGCTTACTGGGGTACAGACACGCAACACACACACACACACACACACACGAGTGCTATAGTCAGTGCAGACATGGTCCCTTCCTCAGTGGAACGGAGCGGAGGGGGCAAGCAGGCTGTAGGTTGAGATTGAGGGGGGTGCTGTGGGTGGTGGACGGTGCAGTGCCAATTTCACGCCTCCGCTCATCTCTGCCTCTTCCAGCTGCACGCTGCATGCTCTCCTCTTCTCTTTCCTCCCCCAAGTAAGCCCCCCCCCCCCATACACACACAACCCTTTCTCCAATGACTTTACCCCCCACCCACAACTCATCCATCCCTGCTTGCCCCTCCCAGCCTCCCTCCATAGGTTATAGTGTGACAGCACAGTGGCATGGGGGATCCATCTCCAAATATCAACCCAGAGTACATAATAAACCACATCGGAGCTGCCTTGGAAAAAAAAGAGAGACAAAGAGACAAAATAGCAACACAGCAGCAGTGCAAAGCAGCACGAGAGAAACCTTGTCCCCATTCGATCCTTTAGCACCCACATCCAGCTCAAGATGGATGCCTCAGCATGCTTACTCCTTGTGCTGCCAAGCACAAGGACAAAAAGAGGGCACAGGAAAACAATAACAGATTGATTTGCATTCGTAAAGGTAACATTTGTTTATAGCGTGTGCAACACCTCTCTTAACGACCCCATGGCTGATTGAAGCAAGCTTCCTAATTAAGCATTAATTACTCAACAATAGAAGTGGCAATTTGGCTGTGGCGACGCAACGCTGACATATTCCCACCTGGGCTAATGTCAACACAGCATTATTACCATCACTGCCTGCTGTGGTTATGGCTATCTAAACAGTCATAAACGTCAGCTCTGGCATATTGTACCATAGTTGCTACAACTGAGCAATATGTTTTCCCTCTCTCTCCCTCTCTCTCTCTCTCTCTCTCTCGCTGACAGTCTCTTTCTACTGAAACACCAGCAGACGGAACACAATTGGTGAGTTTCTTCCCTGGTGTTAATTGGTGAAAGCAGTGGGATTTACACAGGCAGACAGGCGGCGAGGGTTTTTCCCTTTGTAGTGGAAGAGTGTTTACAGTCCTGCTGCAGCGCAGACTGGGGCCGCGTGGACGCTGCCTTTGTTTGTGCTACATCACACAGAGACAGAAGATAAACCCTGCTGCTTTTTACATCACACATAAATACACGTGTACACACAAAATTACGCAGGCAGATACACAGAGACACACAAACTCAAACACACGTGACAGAGAGCGAAGGGGGATTAAAGAGCTGCTGGTGGACAGACAGGAAAGCAAATACGGGGTGTGTGCGTGCGAGTGTGGGGGGTGGAGGTGGGGTTGGGGGTGTATGTGGGGGCTTGGGTGTTCTACCAGACAAGTGAGGTGAACTCTTGTGTGAACACCTCATTTGGAGATATTAAGTGAATGGGTTTATGACCACAGCAGATTGGAGAGAGGAAAATTAACAGTGGAGAAAAAGGTGGTCAACTGTAGTGTGTTTGACAGAAGCGAGCACATCAATTTGGAGATATAGTGTATGTGGTTGGCCTGAGATTAGAGGTTGGAGAGAGGAAAGTTAGTCACTGAGAAGGTGAGAAAGAATCTGACAGTGGAAAGGTTGTCAAGTACAGTGGGTTTTCAAAATGAAGCAATTAACATCCATTAGACAAAAACTTACAAGCATGCACTGACTGCTCATCATCTTATATGATTAGTATGCATGATACTAAAAGGCAAATGTTTATTATGTTAAATGTTACTATAATTAAGAGTAATATACTGGATTTGTTCCATTTAAATTACAGCTTCTGTTCCCACCTGTTCTGCTTCACTGGATGTGTGAAGTCATTAACCCCAAGTCATTAGCAGCATAAAATTATTGTTATATTCAGAAAAATAAACAGTGCACAATAGGCAAATGAGACACCAGTAGTAATCTATAAATACATAGTGTAACCTCCAAAATATATGGTGAGACTGTGTCCTGTAAACCTTAAGGGTAACTGAACTCTGTCTATCTTCTTCCTAGAAAAAGCCCAGAATGGGGATTTCACACACGATCAAACTTTGCTTTTTTTCCTCCATCCTCAAAGGCTTGTGCCTGTGGTCTAACTAACCAATGGGAGAATCATCCCACTCCTGCTCCACCGCTCCCTTTGGCCCATTTCCCCCACCCCTAAATTAGTGAAGTTTTCACAAAGCAGAAATACATTAGGGAGGGATCAGGGCAAATGGCACATTATGAATAGTGTCAGAAGTGGCCTATTAAAGAGGATTCAGACATTATCGACGCCTACGTATCTGGAGAACAATCTCAGTTAAGTTAATAATGCACAATTAATCATAGGTCACTTAGAGCGGGATGGGGTATAACATGCTGCTGTGGAAGCAGGCCTAATCTGCTGTCCATTCGTCCAGAGGAAGAGAGAGATGGATGGAGCCAGGCTGGCAAACTGTAATCTAGATGGGGAGCTGGCTTTGGTTTTTGACAGCTAGCCAGATATGGAATGGCTGAGGCTAACCACTTGTCACTAGCTTACAGCTTTACTCAGCAGGCCCTTGGGGTACTTCCCATTACGTTTTTTAATATAAGTATAGGTATAAGCATTTTTTATGAAATTTAAAGCAACATTTTTAAAAAATGTTTTTACCAATGTATACAGCCCTACTGAACTAATGGGTGACATGGTGGTGAGAGGCAGCACTGTGGTTCAGTACTGTCACCTCACAGCAAGAGTGTCCTAGGATCAAATGTGAATGGAGCCTTTCCTTTTGGTGTTTGCATACTCTCGCCATGGTCATATAAGTGTTCTCTCTAGGTACTCTGGTTTCCAAACATGCTGATTATTAGTAATTCTCCTGCGATTGCCTTTAAGGGTTATGGTTAAAGGCAGTCACCTTACATCCCTTGGTGCTGAGCTGTGACTTATTGCTCCTAAATTCAGATGTGTCAAAAGGAGAGAACTACTTTCCCCAGAGGTACAGTATAACTTGCAGTAATTCACTGACAATTGTTTGTATAGACTACTTCAACATTCAGAAAGAGACGTGGTTATTGTCATTCTTGTTTGAAGCACTCACTCTCTGAGAAAAAGGTAGAGAGTTTTGGAGGGACTTTTATTACCCAGGTTGCGCCTTCTCATGGAGCTTAGCTGATTGATTTCACACAGAATGGTACTGAGTTCAATAAGGATGCAAAAACATGTAACTACCTACCGCTACGAAGCCTTTATCCAAGACACATTTTTAAAAATTTTTTTTTACATTTTATTGATCAAAGAACAGAGGCCATAGATTACTAGATTTTCCATCTTTATATGTTTTACATCTGCACAACATATCTGGATATAATTCTACCCGTCATGCATCTATCTAGCCTTTAAAGGGTACCATATTTTTTTATCTCAAAGGCTTTAACTATAAAAACAGGGAATATAGTGACAATGGAGAGGCGTGTAGGTATAAGAAGACAGACTGGTACCACAGGCGGAGGATAAGGGAGCGTAATCTGATTTTACAACAGCATTGGAAAAGAAATAGGAATTAAATCCTTTACTCAGGGACAGGGTAGAGACGGGAGGGACGGAGAAGATGAGGGAAAGGGAGAAAGTGCAAGAGAGAGGTGAAGGAAGAGAGAGAGTGAGGGGAGACAAGCAGGGGAAAAATTCACTTCCACAGTTGGCTGATCTAGGAAATCCTGCAATCTCGCTGCAGCCAGAAAACAGAAGCAGATGAGCCATGTCTCTCCATCTCTCATTCTCTCTCTATCCATCTTCCTCCCTTCTTTTCCTCTCACACTCATTCTCCAGATGAGTTGGCCTCTATCTTTTCTTTGTTTCTCCCTCACTCCTTTGTTCTCTCTCCTCTCACTCACAATCTTTTATATCATCCGTTTCTTTCTTTTGCCTCCGCCTCACTGCACTCACTCTGCCCCCCCACCCCATCTCTCTCCCTCTCATGATGTCCGGAGCTGTTTGACTAGTGCTCAAGCCAGACTATAGGCCCCAGTGGGCTCATTTCACACCTCCAGGCCTGATGCCAGCCAGTCGGCCAGCGTGTGGTATTACAACCGACACAGACAGTGCTTGGCACTCTGCTGGCCCTGATTAGGATGCATACAGTGGACTGGAAGGAAGAATAAGAGGAAAAGCGAACGCTGAAGTGCGGCAGGTAGATTTTCTCCCCCATTTAGATGAGTTGGTTGAGAGGAGTTTGGGTAGAGAAACAGTGTGTGTATAGTTTTGTGGTTCTGCATGATTGTCTGTGTGCATCTGCAATTGTGTGTATCCATGCTGAAGCCTGCGTGTTACAGGAAGTGCCTAGCTGAGTGTGTGCATGTGTGTGTTACGCCACAGAATACCAATTGCCAGTGATATAGCCAAAGCCTTCAGGCTGCCTCATTGTACTTCACAGCAAACCACCCATCACCAGTGAAAGCCCACTTCTCTCCATAAAGACAATGAAGACAACTATCCATGCTTGCAGAATAATAACTGAAGGGGGTGTCACATATTACATAGCAGGTCAAGTATGGATGAGCATGTGCATTGTATAATGGCAGGAGTAAACGGTGCACAACAAGGACAAATTGAGATGCTCTAACAAAGCAATTACATCTTCTAATAAAGCTGTAATTGTGTTTCATTATGGCGAGACGACATCTATTTGCATCATCTTTTATTCCCTTGCTCATCGAGTGGTGCCTGCTCGCTAACCTCTGACTAGCTCAAACAATGCTTATTATGCTTACGGTGGTGATCACACACAAACACCGTCAACACATAAATGCATACACACGCGAGCACACACACACACACACACACACACACACACACACACACACACACACACACACACACAGAGGCAGACAATGAAGTGAGGGAAGCCTCTAGCGTCACAGTGTAGATCTCTCCATTGAGAACCTGTAATTATAGACCCTGTCTCAAGATAAATCAATTAACGCCAACATATAGCTTTTAATTTAATCCAGAGCTAATTAAAGTGAGGAGACATGCGGGAAGGGTGGAGGGGTGGAGAGGGGAGGAGGGGTAGTGGTGGTGGTGGTGGAGGTAAGGCAGTACAGGAGGTGTGCGTATCTGTGGAGGCTGGGGGATTATCTCAGTCCCTGGGTTCAACCACGCACGGCAGAGATGATTGAAATGAATTCCGCTGGCAGTTTGGTTCTAGGAGCTCTGATGTTGGCTCAACATTACAAAACATAACCTGGAGCTGTCTGACTGACAGGTGACACTTTAATTGAAATAATTTAGTTGCTCATTAAGGGAGAAAGACTAAGCCTTGGAGAGGAGGAACAGGACAGGGATGAGAAAGTGCATGTGTGTGTGTAAAAAACAGACATACAGATAAAGAGAGTAATGGAGCAATTGGCCCTTTTCTCAGTACCCTGCAGATGCAAGTAAAAACTGACACAGTGCTATAAGCTGCAGACTGAGCCTCTTATTACACAGAATGGAAGAGGAGGAAGTCATTCTTAGCTCTGCCTTTGCCATGCCAACAGCCTATTTGTGGGATTGCCTTACATGGTAACCAAAATGATGCATTTTTAACGACAAGACCGACACGATATATGTGAGATAAAGTCAGATAAAGACTGGAATGTGTGTGTGCGTGTGTGAGAGTATACATGTACATCATTGCTTTTGCATGTTTTTTTTTTTTATTGAAGAGACTGGGAATATCTCATACATTCCCTCTCTAATCATGGCTAGAATCTCCATTGGTTGCGGTATAAGGCCCAGTGCTGACGGAAATCGCACCGGTCCTCAATTTAGCCGTCGCTGCGGTTCACGAGACGTGGTTCCGGTCCTGCGGATTATCTGCTTTTTAGATCCTGCCACCCCACACCACTATCAGCTCCCACCTCTCCATCCAAGCACACTAAATGCAGGAGATCCCAAAGCAGCTGTTTTGTCTCACAATAATGGAAGTGGACAATCAAGACTTGTATGTGTGTGTCAGAGATGTTTAAAAGTCCAAAAAAATGCAAGTCCAAGTTAAGTCTAATGTTTGAGTTAGAATCCAAGTCAAGCCTCAAGTCTCCATAGTGGTCCGGACTTGTTCAGACAGTGGGGCTATTTCGAAACTTCACTGCACATGAATTATATCCTATTTAGTAATGAACAAGTATACACATACAGTAGGAGACAAATATATATGATTACTATAAAGCACAATACATCTAAAAATTGACCGTTTCACAGCAGACATTTTGACTTGTCATAGTAGGAACAGCACAGGTGTAGCTAACAACATTGACCATAAACCTTCATGTCTTTGGACTGTGAGAGGAAACCCAGATAAAGGGAGAACATGCAAACTCATGAAACCAATGCATATACACATGTTACACCTAATATAGTGTATAGTAATGATCCGCAACAGCTTTCAATAAATCTTTTCTTCTTTACAAGTTCTTGCTTGCAAAGAAAAAAGTTCTTGCTTACAAATAGTCACTGTTAGAGTGATAACTTTGTGTTGCCATGAAGTTACTTGAATGGCTGAAACACTCGCTGGACAAAATTGCCAGTTGGTCTCAACACAGTACACCTCAATATGTACGGGCTGCTGTGAAAGGATGTGAAATGTGTACTGTACAATACCAGCAGCGTGCAAGTCAGGTTTCCAGTACACTGGTTTACCAGCAGTGATTAGTTTCAGTCTGTTGTTTTGGATATGGATATGGGAAGCAAGGAGGGTAACACGTGTCACCACACACACTGCTAAAAGCTAGCTACACTTTATCCCAGTTATTATAATACAGTATGGTAAAGTTTGTTTATACTGAATGAAGACTCCAGTGCTTTCATTGCGGTCCCTGGCAGTGTGTAGTTAGCTTGGTAATGTAAAGAAGTCATGAGTAGGTGGGGGAAGGCAAGTAACCAGGAAGAGCTGCTGTCTGACTCAGACTGGAAGGCATGCTTTACTGGAAGCGACACATACCACCGCAGAGTTTAAAGTTGAGTTTGAATATTAATCACTACAAAAGAGTGGTTTGGCACTGTAATAGGGACTTTTCACTTGTGAACTGGATATAGCGTGGCAAGTCAGTCTTGCACCAAGTTTGTCTCAGTAGCCAACTGTGGTACCACAACAAAAAAATCCTTTACAGTCTAAAAGCTTTTTTCCCATAGGTTACCATTACAAAGGACATCTATTAAACTGTTGACATTACACCTCCAACAGCACACAATGCCAGTTATTACCTTTTGTATTATGATTTTTTAAACCATGGGGATTTAATATTTGTAAAACTGGAAGGGCCACAGAAAGAGACACTAATGCCCATGTGTAGTGGGCTGCACAATGCAGAATCAAACGAGGAAGAGAAAAAAGCTTTTTGGTGTACACTGGGTGAATAACTTGCACGTGTGGGTGCCACATTGAAACACAGTGAACAAAGTTCTCATAATATATCCATGATTGAGAGCGTTCTTCTTTTTATAAAACATTAAATGTACATTAACATCATGTGAACATTTAATTTGTTTCATTCGTTTGTAACCCTACATTTAATCAAGAGTAAACTTAAACTTGTGCACAATTAAAAATATTACTCCAGATTATGAAACTATTTCAAAGAATATATTTTGAAAGGGACGTCACAAAATAATGAGTAAAAAAAAACTACTGAACAACAGAGAACAGTGACAGACCTCTTTACTGCACACTCTCATTACTTGGCCCCAGGACACACTTTCAGGTGACGGCACATTGTGTTGCACACACATAATTCACAAAAACACAAATGTACAATAGCACATTTTATCCCACACTGCTCACTGTAATCTTCATCTTTCTTCTGGCTTGTCTGCCTTCATATTCAGTGCATCTTGAAAACTGGTTGGCATTAATGGCTGGCAGATCATTAGGAAAAGAGACGTTTAAGGGCAAGAATTTTGGGGCGTTGTAAACTGACAATTTTGTCATCAATTAAGGCAATCTTTTGACACTACTTTTGTTCCTTTGTCACCCATACTGTAGTTTCATTTTGAATTTTATCTAATTTGCCAACATTCATCCAAGCAGACGATAATGTTGGCCATTTACATTGCCAGTAGCACGCAAAGATTTGGTGACTATGAATCAATGCAATGCAGACACAACAGCAGGATCTCATGAATAAAATAACTACAGAAAAAATCATGGTAAGTAAGAGTTGTTCATGTACATGTCTTTAGAATGATACCCATGTATCATGTTCTTTAGTTTAAAATGACTGAAGTTGGAATGTGGCAGGAGGGAAGCAGACTGAAGCATTGCCTGGTTATTTGGCTGACAAAGTTGCCTTTCAGACACAGTAGGGTAATTAAAGTCACAAATGAACTCCATGAGGACATTAGTTATTTTACATATTTGAGAGAAAGAGAGTGACACACACACACGAGGACTGAGAAACAAAAAAGATGGATAGAGAGAGATGCAGAAGAATGGAAAAACAGAGGCACAGACAGATCAAAGTTGAATAGGACGATATACCATCTGTCTATTCGAACATACTGCAGCATATACATCAACCAGCTACACTGCTCTTACGTTTCCAACAAAGACATGAAATGCCTATTATATTTAATAGCTCTCTTTATCATAATCCATATGGACACAACATGTTGAAGGGTTATATGTGTGTACATATAGCACATGACCATTCTCGCCAAACCTTTCTGCCCTGGGGGATCATAAAATGCTCATTAAGTCCTTAAATTAGCTTAAATGCCCTTATTGAACGCCACCTTCATGATTATTTTTTTGCTTATTAACTATTCCCTAAGTGGGCTGCCGAGGGTGTGGGTGTGTGTGTGTGTGTGTGTGTGTGTGTGTGTGTGTGTGTGTGTCAGGGGAGAGGAGAAGGCAGAGCAGAGGCAAACCTGACCCCCCCCCCCATGTCTCTCTCTCGCCAAGCACAGGGGCCTGTCGCAGTTGCCTTGGTGACGCTGGCTGGCAGCCGATAGGAAAAGAGGCTGGCAAATGGAAAATGTCAATTACTGCTGAAGATATGTAGATCTGAGTGAGAGACTGCTGCAGAGAGAAAGAGCAAGGGAAGAGGAAAAAGAGAAAAAAGAGGACAAGCGAGTGAAGAATGGGTGGGAAGAAAACCAAATAAGAAGACGTGTGGTGTCAGACTGCAGCAGGAAAGAGACAGAGGAAGACAGAGACAAGGATAGGGAGAGAGAGAGGGAGAGAGAGGTCAAAATATAGTAAGAGGTTACCGAGGACTGTCGAAGGGTGGGGGTGGGTGGGCGAGGGAACGGATGGCACAAGGGTGTTAATGCAGGAGATGAGAGGCTGAATTGAATGCTGGCTGCTGACAGAGAACGTCTGTCCACATCTATTATAGCACCTTTCCCTTTCTGAGGCAGAGCCGAGCTGCACGGTTGTGTTCATTATTCCTCTCTTTCTTTTCTGTCACTCTCCTTCTCCCTCTCCCAGGCTATCTCCCAACCACAACTTCAGCACCACCTCTAACTGGCAATTTGATTAAGCCTGGGAGATAAGGTCGTACAGGAGAGGAGAGGAGAGCAGAGCGAGGGGGAGAACGCTAGACAGAGCTAAAGCCATTCTGGTGTAATCACAGCATTGATCTCCTAAGCATGTGGCCAGTGTAGATTATGGGAGTCCAAGATAAGTGTGTGTATATATGTGTCTATGTGCCTGCCTGTATACATTTGAATCCAGTGCAGCTAATCATGCATACATATCCTGCGTGGTGCATTTGTGTCCAGCTTATGTGTATGTATGCATGTATCCTAGGTGTGTGTATTTGTTTATGTGCGCTTCACGGAATGAGCATATCCTATTTGAGCGTGTAAGACCTAAGTTGAATTAATGTGTCCCTACCCCCATTCCAATTTCCATCGGAGGTCTCTTGACCCTGCCCATTCTGGAGGCACATAATGGTCCATTTGGGGTTTAGCAGCAGGCATTACCAGAGAGCATGGAGACAGTGAGCTAGACTGTATTTCCATAAGACTGGGACACAGAGGCCCTTCTATACATATATTACCCCCTTTGTGTCTGAGAGGTCTCATGTGAGGCTTGTCTACACCAATGCATGTGCAGAGGCAAGCGCACACTACTTTAGTATGTTGCTCACTTTCCTAATAGACCTTTTTCACAGCAGACATTTTGGCATGTCATAGCAGTAAAAGCACAGGTGTAATTGATAACATTAAAACTCGCTGCATTACATTTAGATCCAGGGTCCTGGTGTTGTGCATGTGGGCTCACTGGCACGGCTTACTGCGAGACTGAGCCATCATTAACAAATTTGTTTCAGCTGTGCTTTTCCTCCTATGACAAGTCAAAATGTCTGCCGTGAAAACAGGTCTATTGAAATCCATTGATGCTGCTAGTGGCAAAGTTTTTGGGGTGACCTGAGGGAAAAATGAAAAGATTCATTTCAAAACCCAACTCAGAATTCATTTTTAAAGAGAAGAATGCTACCTGGTGTTCATTGTTCAGCATAGCTAATTTTAAGTGATTACATCAGCAATTTTAGCCTCTCATAAATGGATTACAATTAGCAGCAATTACAATCATATTTCATCACAAGATTCATTTTCATGCCAAAATTTCTTTTGTAGTAAGAGGTGATTCAACTATATCATTTTACTCCAGTAGATGGAAAAAAAATCTGTTGAAGTATCTTTAAGGGAACAATTTTGTTGAAATCAAAGGTTTCATTTGTAATGGGAAAAAATGTTCAATTTGACTTCAGTTGTATGTCTTCAGTTTTATGGAGTGCCTCTAATAGACACAAATTGTCAGTAAGAGCTTAAATTGCCATCAACTATTAGGGCTGGACTGTTATCATATCATTTGATCATGAGTATGCAAGACCCTGAGAGCACCTTAATGAATACAGCGCTAGGCTCACTCACATCAAACACAATGTGAATCTCTTTTTCTCTTCCCTAACACACACACACATACTATATGCACACTGCACATCACACTCTACAAATATCGGCAAACAGCTGACATTGCTCTCTGTTGACCCACTTCCGATGGTATCATCTTCAAAGAGAGAGGGGGAAAAATCCAATGGAAAGGAAGGAGAAAAGGGGCGAGAAGGGATTAAATTGAAGAAAAGGAAGTAATTGACCAGTGTTTATCTGAAGGAGTGTGAGGCGCTGCTGCTGTGTAGGTAGGTATAGGTTAGCTTGCCCAGAGGCAGAAATGCTCCCAGTTCATTTACAATTTACAGGCTGCTGCTGTTTGAAGCCAGCCACTCGTCTTCATTTGGGATTCACACACGCCTGCCCGTGGCAGATGGCTATTTCATCATCATCACACACATGCTCATGCATGCACACACACACACACACACACACACACACACACACATAGACACACAAATACAGAGTAGCTGGCATGCTGATTAAGTAAGGTGGCATCTGTGCATGTGTGTGAGTGTGTTTATGTGCGTATATGTGTGTGCTGGTGATTGGGGGATTCCAAAGTATCATTATTTCAGTATAATTGGCTGACAGGAGCATTTGGAGTTAATTGGTTGGCTGACAGTGTAAACCCTAGGGCTTATGGGTATTGCAGTACGGATAATGCAGACATTCTGCTTGGTCACACAGCCTGACTGAGACGATTATCTGAATGCTTGAACAAATTTATCAGTGGCTTTTTTCTTCTTTGTGAGTAAGTGAATTATAAGTTGTTTTGAGTTCTTCAGATTTTAGATCCTAGAACCAAATTAGCATATAGTTTCCCCTTTGGTTCCATAGTCACAGTTTACAGTAAGAATTGCTGAATTAGAGTAAAAAATAACAACAATAACAACGTTGTTTTTGCTTCTTTCAGAGATCTTTGCTGGCGGAAGTGCCTGAAGGAATCCCTTCTGTCAAATTCACTTAGAGAGGAAATCATCATGTCTGATTTATTGGGGTCAACTTAATTATGCCAACATTTAAATCAGGGTTTCCCAACCTGGGGGTTTGAGGGGGTCACCAGATACTTCTGTTCCACAAAATATTATATAGATTTTTTCCCCCACGTTAATTATGGGATACTTCCACCTTTTCTGGTCTCTAAAAATCCTTCTAAACAATACCAGATAGTAAAGTCACACTTTGGTTAAACTGCTCAGTGCTCATGTTCACACATAGGTCATAACCTGTGACAAGGGGCCACAAGTGGACACTACTTTATTTTAAGGGGTCACAATCCTAAAAAGGTTGAGAAACACTGGTTTAAATCACCCCTTGAACAGTAGTTATAAGACAGTAGGTAAACTTCAAACAAATCTTTAGAAGCCTAATTTAATCTATGTAGACTAACTACTGAAGACAATTTTAAATGTGTACTTGCATTACAGTTACTCCTAACCCTAGAGAATATATTTAGTAAATTTAAACTTTATTTTCTTAAATATGATCAGGAGATTTAAGGATTGGTTTTGGCAGCCAGTAATTCGACAGATTTAAGTTTTGAACTATGCCTATTCAGTAGTATTTGTGCAGTCCCTTGATGGAGGATTGATGTTTAATGTGAGATTTCTATGATAGTGAGCACAGTAGGTCTGGGTCAACAGCAGAGCAAATCTGCTCTCACAAATCAAAGTAAAGAAAGTCTTGAATTGAACTGTGCCCCTGAGGCAAATTTCAACTTTGGCAGAGCATTAGCTACTATATGAGAGATGCTGCCACCTACAGCAGAAATGTACCAAGCCTGTGCCTGGTAATGAATTCAGCTCAACACAGAGCAGCAGAGAAAGAGCCTCCGGCAAATATGAACAGTGGTTCCCAAATCTGCTGCAATGAACCTCAATCATACGCTACTTAGACTGACTGACAGTCAGTCAAAACAGAGGCGTGAGTCACCAGATTAAAAGGGGAAATAGAGTTGAAGAAGGTGAAATTGGAAGAGTCACTTATTTAGTGGGTTGTTCCACATAAAATCCCAACAATTGTAAAAATTCCCATCAGCTAACATTTGTGCTGCAGGATTATGGCACTCTACACTCCACACACAAGAAGCTGCACTTCCTTGGTGGCTAATTCAGTGAAGAAATATGAATGTGAGGAACTTTATCATCTACAGTAATGATGCTTTTCTCTGAGTTTATTCAAGAGAAACACTAACATTTCTATGCCTGGCCACACAGAAGTTTGTTCTGTTCACACTCTGAGAAGTGTTTATGCGTGTGTGTTTATGTGCCTTTTGAGACAAAGGCAATGAAAGAAAGATAGACTGATGGAAAGAAGCAAAATGCATTTGTGATGGGTATTTGTGTGTGTGTGTGTGTGTGTGTGTGTGTATGTGTGTGTGTGAGTGAGAGAGAGAGAGAGAGCGTGCGTGCGTGCATGCGCATGACTGTGCCCAGTGCTAGGAAGGCAGTAAATAAATCACCCGGCCCGAATGTGAGATATTACCTCAGGGCAAAACAAAAGGACAAAGCAGACACGGCGACCAGCAAAAGGTCAAGGGGAAGCAAGGAGGAGAGGCACTGGGAAAAGGTCGGCTGGCACCAGTAAAAATTAGCTGGATGTGAGCAAAATAACGTGGTGGAGTCAAGAACAGCATGTTCTCTAACCTCAGTGGAAGGACTGGGAAAGGAGGGTTACTGAAGCCTGATGAAAAGAATGAGCGAGCTGATGAGGGCTCAATGAGGGGCTGCAATAAAGTGTGAAGCCGTCATGTGTTTTCCATGTATGTGTGTGCTCTTTCTTCTCTTTTTTTGTCCTTCTGAAAACCAGATGGATCTTCAGTTTTTGTGTTTTCGATGTGCGAAAGACAGATTTAAAAAAAGAATGAGAGCAGAAGAAAAGGGCCTATTTTTTTTATATAAATATGAGTAACAGCGAGCAATAGATAGATAGCCAGTCATTGCCAACACAAATAACATTAACTCCCACAACAACGCAGTGTTACATAAATGATAATCCAATGGACACACACAGGGCTCTAATGACATTAAATCATAAACACACCCTCAAATTAATCTATCACCTTCATGTTATTCCTAACACACACATACACATACACACACAACGATTAAAGTGCTAACTCGGAACATGATTTACATCATTATGATTATGACTGTCATAATTACGAGCACCGTTATCACTCTCATTATTAATAGCAATGACACTATTATTAGCCTGTCTGCTGGTGTGCTACTTAGTCTGCAAGCTAATTACTGTGTCTGACTGTCCAGGCATGGTGCCGGTCCACAGCTCCAAGGTCAGAAACCTTCTCCTCCTCTCGTCAAGGGGGCTCTCACACTTACTTACTTCTGACACTCATAATCTCTTTTAATCTCGTAAATGATAGTGAAAGCGCTAATTCTTTCTTGCGCAATTTATTAGCGTGTGTTTGTGCTACCGAGACCCAGTAGTGCATTACTGTCATGGCTAATCCAATTAGTGCGGATGTCTCTAGCTGGGCCTGAGGGGAGGAGGGACGTGGAGCAGGTAGGGGATGCGTGCAGGAAGACGGTGCACCCTGCTGTGGGGAGAGCGCATTAGGCAGACTCCCTTCCTGCGCCCAGTGTCTTTTTATCACTGCTGTGATGTGAAAATTGGTGTGTGATCTCAGGAGAGAGAGAGAGAGAGAGAGAAGATATGGAGCACCACTCTCTGTGTGTGTGTGTTTGTATATGTGTTATTGTTTACACAGCTGAGGTGGTGTGATGATGAGGTCCTTTATGGGGCGTTTCGTTTTGGTCATCGTTCTCACCCACATTGGGCATTTTTTGTCATCACTATAATGATCAGAGGACTGATACTAGCTGGGATGTGAAGCTGTTTGTTCAGTGAACCTGGTCTGTTAGAGCATCATACTGTAGAATAAATATGTAAAGACAAAAGAGATGACTTGCTAAGCTGCTTTCATTCTTTCTTGTATTTTAGGGTGTACTGCAAGTGATTCCCACGTCTATGCACAAGAAGGAGATTGATTTTCCCTCTTATCCAACTGAATATAAGTCCTGAAAATGTGTATTGGACTATACCAATGCAATAGGCGTAAGGCTTTTTTACTGTATTTTTTTTTTAAAAAGGAGCTAATCTGTTTGAATTGATTTTCACATGGATTTTGTGTCACCAAACATCCAAAGGTTGTTGTGTTTTCTGCTGCAAGAAGACACTGAGGACCTCTTGTTTTGAGCACATCTCAGAAAATAGAAAATGAATGGAAAATTTTTGAGAGAGCACAAATTAGCTGCTGAGTGTTTGTGTTTGTGCAGCACATGGTATTTTTAAAATCTGATTTCCACCTGTAGTTTTGTATTAGTAAAAAAAACGATTTCACCAATTTTTGGTGATTCAATTTATTTCAAGAAAAAATTATGATCCCTGTATAGTAAATACACACAGAAGGCTTTAAGATGTGATAATCATCAGTTTTTTATTAGTGAAAACAAAAAACGGCTCCCATGTGCATTATGATCTTCACTAAATCCTGCAGTGGTTGTATAAAACTGCTTCCACTGATTACTCACACAAACACAGAATGTTTGCAGCACTTGTGACACCAATTATAACCAAAGCTTTAATTAAAGAAGGCATGAATCATCCACAGGGGATAAAAACAACAGGCTGTCTGACATTAAATACCCAAATCATACGTCTCTCATTTCAGTAATTATCATGTGACAGCACATTGGCAAACTAGTGCAAGATGCTGAGTCTTGATTTAGAAAATACAGTATTGACAGGCGTTTGTGTTTCTGTGGTTAAATAGTTATTGCACTTTAGAAAGATCAAGATGAACTGAAAAAAGCTTTTAGAAAGGTGTTGTAAGATGGGAGCAGAATTGCAGTAATTTACCTGCTGTTATTTCAAAACTTTATTCACTTCAGTTTTCATTTTTTCCCAAGTACGTTTTACTCAGAACAACACATTGAAAAATTGATTCAAAACACACTGTTAACACAAACACAGCTCATCAAAAGACATTACCACTCACTTGCCAAGTACAGTGTACCTATTTGTCCTCGTTACTAGTATTCTTGTCTTCCATCTTCCATGTAAAGAAGGAGGGTAAACACAGCTCTTGAGATAGTGATGAGGCAGAGTGATAAGTGATAGAAGAAGAGAATGCATTTAGTCAAGGATGTGGGATTCTTGTGAGCTCTTCACTGTCAGCATCCAATTTTATTAATCAGTGCTATTGTCCCAGTCCCTTGACAAACATCAGGACAAATCAGGACAGGATGTACCCTTTGTGTGTGTATGTAAGTGAGTGTGAGAGAGAGAGAGAGAGAGAGAGAGAGAGAGAGAGAGAGAGACTGTGTCTGTGTATTTAACAATGCTCCAGCAACTTGCACTTTTGAAATTGCAATTGAATTTTTTTTTATAACAGTTCCTCACAACTACTGCAGACCCTTGGAAAGATGATGAGACTGACACTTTCTGAATTTTCCGCAATTTTATGACACTGATGAATGTCAATATTCATTCTCTTTTAGCTCTGTATTTTGTCTCCACCAACTCCTGAGGGAAATATCTAGCTCTTTAGCTGCTGAATGCTCCACTGAGCAGGTAGTGTAGAGTGGGTTTTTAGAGCTTTTTCACTGAAAACAGCTGCCTGCAGCAGCTGCGGTCAAAAACAACACTATGAGAGCAATGAGAGTAAACCAAAAAGTGAAGCTGCGGGCCGGACCGCTAAACAATGAGCTGAAACCCATTATAAAGCTCCGTAAAGCCGAGAGGAGCTGCAGATTCAGGTGATAATTTTCTGTAGGTGCGTCACTACAAGCAACCACACTGTCACATTGTTTTCACATTGTCATTTGATACTTTGTCATTATAAAAATATTGATTATAGCAGCTTTAAGTTATATGATGCAAATTTTCTATGATTTCTAAGCGGCTTTATGGATGTTTATCTGCAATGGACATCACAGATACCACCATCCATATAAAGTTGAAGTCGTGAGGATTCTAAGAATGTGTGTATCATGTTTGTGTGTTCAGACTTGAAAGGGTTATGACTCTTAGAAGAAGAGGTGTGAGGGGAGTGCCAAACAATTTTTTTTCTCCACAGGTAAGGAAGGCCTTTGTCACCTATATCACAAATGCAACTGAAAATGAATGAATGAATGAAATAAATTCATAATTTAATATAAGAGCCCCCTTTCTTAACAGGAAAGTAATAATAACTTGTCACACAAACACCATCTAAAATGATCACAACGTGCTTTAATTTAAGAACAGGTGTCACTATTCTCAAGAGACTTCAAGCTCAAAATGTAACATTTCAGTATTCTCAGATTTAATTTAAAATTTGGACTTTTTTCTCTGAATTCTTGGAGTAATCATCCTAATGACAGAGACAGAGGATATGTGAAAGAATGCACCACGCACTTTGGCTGTTTCCTTCCTCCGATGATAAAAGGCACAACGAAAGAGAGCTCAAGCTGTGTCTTGGCAGACAAGAGCTATTTTGAAAATCCATTAGTGACTCAATGCAGCATCATTATCGCCAGCTGCTTAAGCATACAATATCCTGGCTTTGACTTTTTTGTCTTCTTGGCATTTTCCTCTGAGGTGAGTCTCAAAATACCACATGAAATAGGAAAAGTCGAGAAGAAGAGGTTTCTTTAATGGAGAAAGCGGGGGTGTTATTGTGGTATTTTAAAAGCCACTTTTATGCTTCTGCTGAAATGACATGAAGTCCTTCCATTAGCAATCATGTTCAGCTTTGTGGCAGGACATATTTTGGACCTTGTAGAGTATTATGCAGCTCGGATACGTCTGTTTCTGGTATGCTGTAATCAGAGCCCCACAGAGGAAAATCAGATTTGACAAGGTGGAAATAGAGGGATACCATAAAGGGATAGCAGGAACTTGAGAATTCAGAAACAGACAGAATCAGACATTTACAGAGGCACACAGAATACAGAAGAAGTCATGCAGATACAAAAAAAGAGACATCAACAGGTACACATGCACACACAGACACACTACACACAATTAAGATTCTCATCTAATTTCAGATGTCTGATCCGGATCTTTGTCCTCCAGGAGACTCAGCCACACCTCTTGTCTCTTTTTCCTCTGTGTGAATGGTATTCTTGAGGTTTGCTCCTTTTGTATATTTTTATTCTGTCCTCTTTTCAGGTTTTCGTGGCAGAAAGAAGGTTGTGTGGCTGAGGAGCTACTAGTGTCTGGTGTCATCTGGAAGTTACTCGATTTCTTCCCGGATTCATATTCTCCATGTTCACAATCTATTTACCTAAAATTGTCACTTTTTCTCCATAGTGTATGTTTACTAACGTTATGTCTGTCTACTCTGTACATACAACATCTCTTGTCTTCCTGATGTTGCTTCCTTTCTTAGGAGTTTTTGTTTGGGAGAGTTTTTCCTTATCTGGATTTAGGGTCTAATGATAGAGGGAGATGTATGCTGTACAGATTGTAAAGCCCTGAGGCAAATTTGTGATTTTGACTATATAAATAAAATGAACTGAATTGACTTGACTAATGTATCAGTGGGATAATAAACATCAATACAACAGAACAAGAGGTTGCGCAAAAATGATTTGGCACCACCAAAAACACATTTCTAGCATTTTTTTCAACAGTTAGTAGACTTAACTACCACTAGCCTGTTAGAAATAACACTAATGATAAAATTAGTCAAATAAACGTGACTTTGTTCATTAGCCATACAGGCATTTGTGTAATCTCTAATATCCATCTTATTCACAAATACAGTATTTGCCTATATAGAGACAGAAGTTTGCTAGAAAATGTTTTTGTGCAAAAATTGTTTTTTAAAGATACAGATTAGTAGAGGAAGTGAACTACTGAAACTACTACTTCTTGAACTGCACACACACACACACACACACACACACACACACACAGCCACAGCCTCATAAAGTCATACATGACTGGTCCAAGAAGGTGCAGAGCCAGGCTGTGGGGGTTTGAACTGGTGTTCTTGTATAATGGCTCATGCTGGAGATATTTGTTCTATGTGAGTAGAGGCTAATTAAAGGTGCACCAGGCTCCCCCTGGATCAAGTGAGATTGGTGTTGCAATGGGCTAACACAAAAACACAGAGGATACAAGCTTCTGATTCTCACATTCAAAGGCACTATATCAAACACATACACACACACACGCGCAGTCATACACATGGACACACAGCACCCTGTGGCACTGTCTAATCAGACAGCCAGCATGTATTTCTCTGTAGTTGTCTCAAAGGAGTCTCCATGCTGGGATTACAGTTCCCCGGTGAATGCCAGCCCAGTGTGTGCATGTGTCTTGATCATGTCTTGATCACAGCGGCGGGTTCTGTCACACAGAGGGATAGTTAGTGATCAAGAAGCTACAGGACCGGTCAGGTGAGAAGAAATAACTGAGGGGAGAAGAGAAATGGAGAGATTGAGGTATACAGGAAAAAGAAGGGAGATGAAAATACTGAGAAAGAAGAAGAGAAGGAAAGAATAAAGCATGAAAAAGTGGCAGAGAGAAACCACCCGCCAGATCAGCAGACATCTTGTTGTGGAAACAGACAAAAAGTGGAGGTGGTCAAGCAGAGTTGCTTACCTGCTTCAGATTCATTATCATTTAGTTCAGACTGGATTAGAGAACAATGACAATAACCATTTCAAAAGAACACTGTGAAAGGACAAACAATGGCACATATGCAGTCGCCCTGTGGATTCTCTGTCATCCACTCTCCCACATACAGACACACTCCAATCAAACAACCCCACACATGCCAAAAAACACACATGCACCCAGACACAACCTTATTTCACTGCCCTGTGTCGCAAAATGGGATTTCTGTGTTTGAGCAGAGGGGGTCCGATGGCTACAGAGGGACACATCAAGAAGTGAGGGCTTTATAATCGCTGATGCCAGATTGGATGTCAGCTGCAGCATAAGTGACCATCTATCACCAGCACGCCGTACGTGACGAGGCCTCTTTATAGACGGCTAGACTTCAGACGGCACAGAAAAAGCCTCCTCCCTCTGGCCCACTCCACTGCCCTGCAGGAGGGATTGCACACAGAGGCCTGCGTTCATGCATACATGCACAAGGCAGATACACACATGATATTCTCCCATACGGCTGTAAACATTCATGCATATACAGTGGCAGAGAAGCGTTTAGAAACACACACACAAGCTCATTTGCATTGCAACCCACACATGACGGCTCCTTCAGAAAACACATCACAGACGAAGCCTTGGGCCTCCTCTAAGCACTCATACACACAACCACACACTATATTTTTTGGTTTTCTGCTAGTGCGTAGCAGTTCACTCTATCGCTCTCATTCACAGCAGCAGTGAATGCCAGTGGCCATCAATTTAGAAGAAGTTGATAAGAAAAGCGAGTTTTACGTCAAACCAAAATGGTTACAGTATATTCTGAATTTTTGTTTTTCCTTTCATCCATAATTTTAGATACAGTTAAAACCCTTGGAAAATGTACTTTTACTTGAGATGAAGGGGTGAGTTAGTGTTGATGGATGTGCATAAGATAAAAAAAGTGAAAAAGAAACAAAGAAAGAGAAAGAGGGAACATTTTTCTATAGAAAAGCAGAGAGAAACAGTGTTTGTTTTCATCGCTGGGATCCTTTGCTAAACCATGCATGTAATTTGCTCTACAGCCTCCAATTGTACATTTGTGTCTGTGTGTGTGTGTGTGTGTGTGTGTGTGTGTGTGATTATGTGCTAATGCATAGTCTCTGTCTGCAATGTCCACATGTACAATATATGTGTGTGTGCGTTGTCTAGCAGCAGCAGCAGCAGCGGCAGATGCTAATCTGTGCTGAGAGTCATTATCTGTGTTTCCTGGGCCATTAGACTAATGCTAAGGGATAACACAGAGAAGTGGATGAGACCTGACGCTAACAGGCTAATCATCAGGACCACCTCTCACTGTGAGTTCAGCTATGACACTAAATATCCCTCAGAGGCAGGAACCTCAGGCACTGGCAATCAGATAATTACAGGAGCCTGGAGCATTTTATTAATAAAATTTCAATAAATTGTCTCAAATATTTGAACTAGCTGAGGTGTGTGTGATTTGATTTGATACTTGAATGGCCTCAGAAGTGCTAACATCCCTTTTGTCCGTGTTATTAATTATTAATATTCTCAAATACTGATAATTTCATTGTAGAGTAGTTTTCTGCTCCAAAATGAAGCTTTAGTGAGCGTGGGGTTTTATTGGATTTGGAAAAAAACCCCCCAAATCTTCCAAAATTGGCAAGTAAGTGACACACAGAGCTTGCTGAAAGAGATACAGGTGTATTTAGCTCATAGTCCCCCTAGCCCCCAAATTTCCCCTAGCAACAACCAGAATATCAAAATATTCTCGGCATGTGGAGTAGGAGCTTTCTATTTGCCAGACATTGGCACAGCATGAGAGCTCTAATCTGCATATCACTTGGTCTGACCAATGAATTGCTTCCTGTTTAATCATTCCATTTGACCTAGCAACCAAAAGCACCTGGCGAGCTTTTGACTGGCAAACAGTAAAACAGAATACATCCGCGGGACCTCGGAAGATCAAATGTTGAAAAAAGCGCTAACGAGGCAGGTTTCCAAGCCTTTTTTTACTTTTTAATGAGCCGCTACCCAATGAGAGTGACCCCACCGCTTCACATTGCACCGAGGCTATTGAACGCACCCCCACGGATTCATCAAGGCTACAATTCAATATTAAACAGTCACAGGTACGTATTTACCCAGGGTTAATTCACCGTCTTGCCCCCTTGAGAAATAAACTAGATTGCATTGTAAAATAAAAAAATATAGAGAGGGAGAGGAGACAAGAGGGGTGAATGTGTATCAGGTAATTTACGACTGATAAAAAGAGTGCTCATCTGTACATGTACATATGTGTTTGTGTGTGTCTGTGTGTGTGTGTGTGTGTGTGTGTGTGTGCCACCTCCTGCTTCAAACACAAATCTTTAAAAGTCGAGAAAACACTGTGTCCTTGTCTTCTGTTGTCCCTGTGTAGCTGAGCTCAGGCTGCATTTCAAAGCCAACCTGGCTGACTGAGGCCCGGCCACAGAGAAAGCGAAGGGAGGGCTGCATATGATTGAAGAGAGGCTGAAGAAATTCAGTACACACAAATGTATACATGCAGACTCCAGCACAGGGCCCGGCTACAAAGAGACCCCACTGAGGCTGAGCAGACGGCCCTGGGCCGAGAGAGATGACTGAACCGACCCACCGACGAGGGAGAGAAACTTCAGACAACCTCCAGGATGAAACGATAAAGGGAAAAGGAAAGAAGGATGAGGGGGAAGAGAAGGACGAGCAGGAGGCCACAGCTCCTGTTTAGCATATGAGCCCCTTCATTAGACCTTGCAGGACAGACAAGACTTAAGAAAGGTGTTAGGAGAGGAGAGGACAGGAGAAAAGAGGAAAGGAGAGGGGAGGTAGGAGGGAGGGTTGGAGGAATGGAGCAGGCCCCTATTAGTGAGGTCTGTCACCTTTTGGCCTGCCTAGATCTCCTCATCTCCATAATAGGCTGACCGCCTGTGTTTCAGACTCATTAGAAAAGCAGACAGCAGGGCCAAGCAGACACACGCCTGTCACTTCTCTGCCCCCATCGGAGACCTCGATGAGACAGAGATAAAATAAAGATGAATGGAGAGATGGTCAGAGAGAAAGAGAAGGATGGGATGGAAGGTTGGGCCCCAGGTTTGATCAGGAGAATAGAAGAAATGGGAAAGAGCTGAACTGCTTCTTTGGTGAAAAGACAGACAGGAGAGGGAACAGAGAGAGTGCCTGTGTGAAAAATAAATCTGCCTAGAAACAGTAATTTGATAGGAGCAGGGAGCATGAGGGGAAAATAGTCTGCTGTGATTTGCCATTGTAAGCCAAGCATACAGTTTCAGTCAGTTAGTGCATCTCTAAACACAATTCCATACAAACCCAGAATCACCCAGAACATGCATCTGTCAACTGTGCACAAGGGCTCCACTTATAAATTCACGTTTTGTCCCCCATTTTTTCCAGCGTCCAAAATCCAATAGTGAGTGATTTGCAGACTTTCAGGGCCCCTGGTTTTGCTTCTCAGGCAACATACATGGGTAATCGCATGAAGGCTGTGAGGAAGACTATAGTTCTTTCACTCCCTCTGCATATTTTTTGGGTTCAAACAATTTGATCAATGTTTTATTTACAGTTAATGTTCTCCTAAAGTGTTGCTAGAATTCAACATCAAAGATGAAGGACAGTGCTCTTTGTGGTAAAGCTACAAATACCAGTATCAGGTCTCTATCAAGAAAACAAAATGGGATTTTGTTGACATAATTTTTTTTTTGGTTTTACTGCTATTATTATGAAAAGCACGGTAACCAATTTCAACACACTATGCTGTTTTCTAGATTGCCATAAATATAAATTTATCCCCCTCTGGACTTCTGACCTTATTGTGTCCTCCCCACTTCTGAAACCAAACCTATGCTATACAAATGGACAATAGAACCGTGAATAAAGAGATGGTTGTAACTGCTTTAGCTCAAAATTCATCAACAATCTTAATCCAACTTCTAGATCTAGATCAACTAGATCAGCTTATGTACTTGCGTTAATTGCTATTTAAGTTGTAAAAATGATGCATTAATTAGTAAAAAAACCCCACAAGAATCAAACAGCAAGCGGGAAAACCCCCATCTCATTCAGAGGTCATTCCTGTCACAAAATTGTTCCACTCTGTTCAAATCCGTTCTCTGTCACTGCCCATAAAAACAAACAAGCTCGTAAAAAAGCATGATACCGTAAATGAGCAAAAGTGGTTGAATGGCAGGCAGCCTAGCCATTCAGGACACTGATGGTTTGTTTGGGATCCTCCCTGGGGAGCCCTGTTTTATCACATGCCGTCCCTGCTATTGATTTAATCTGCAGTCCGCACACCAGACTCCCGCCGGACCAGACCCAGCCAGGGGTCAGAGGAGCAAGGTGAAGGGTGACAAAGTCAATGACCTCTTCTGGCCTTTTTACTATTGGATGGTGATCAGTTACCTCATGGCTGACTAACCGGTGGGTTAAGTCGATGCTGCGTCTCGCCCCCAGGGAAATCATTGCTGATGAAATCACAACTGTCCCAGAAGGAGGAAAATGAAAGATGATTGATCCTACAAGAACTATTTTGGGAATATGATAAAAGAGTTTCCAAATATTTGACAGAAAAAAATGGAGCAGACATTTCCCCTATCCATTTCAAAATGTATTTAGTAACCTTCCCTTGTGCAAGACAAGGGAAAATCTTTAACTGATCAATCCTCTGCTGCTTCTTCCCTGTCTGACGAGAGACCTGATCTCACCTCTATCCCTCATCCTCCATCCATTTGTAAGTCTCTGGCTTCCATGCTTTCACTCTCTCCCTTTATTTTTCAGTGTATGTACAATCTCCTGCCCTTCTCTCTGTATCACTTCTCTATGGCCCTCTCTCATCTGTCAGTCCTGCTTCTTTCTGTCGCTCTTTGTAATATTTTAATGGATTTTTGCATGAAATAAATAATACAGGCTATCAGTGAGGCTTACAAGCTTTCTAAACAGAATGAGAACACTGCATTCAACAAATCCTCCAAAGCAAATGACAAAATGTGTTGTTTGTCATTCCAAAACAACCCATTTTAGCATTTTCTGACCTGGTGCTCCTATCAGAGGGACGGCACAGTGATTTGTATGACTGTATTCTAATCTGCCATTAAGATATGTTTAGGTTTAGACACAAACACTACTTGATTAAGTTAAGGGACCATTTGTGGTCATGGTTAAAAAAATAAGGTTAAGGTTAGGGAAAGATCATTAGAAGAAACCAACACTGACTGTTTCCAGGAAACGGGAAAAAACAACACTCTTCCATGTCAAAGTCACATGCTTTTGTTGGGATTTCCAATGGTTTAGGGGGGCACCCACTTGTGTAGGTGCGATCAATTAATTATGGCAATCAGAATTAGCAAAGATAATTATAAATAACTTTAATGAATAAAGTCCTCTGGGGCACCACTCTTCTTAAAGAAGAGAAATGATAGCCATTTAACTGAGAGAGTCTCATAAAGTACACTAAACTATCAATTTGGAACTCAGATTAATAATTAAATTAATAACTATAACCAGAATTACCATTAATGGCTAGTAGGTTGAAGGATATGGAGTTCAACATAGCACAGGTTGCTTTGGTGCTGCTGTTAGTTGGCGGTCAGTCCGTTTTTGACCAAGCTGAGAAGAATTGTGGTTCAGCGTCTTTTTCTGTGCAGTGTCTGCTTGTAGAGATCGGAGGAAGCCGGTCGCTCCATCTGTGATTGTCCTGTGGTTAACTTGCTTCGTGCTCCTGTTAGTATTTGAAGTTAGCTGGCAGGCTTTGTGTGTAGCAGCCTTTTGCACTAAACTTTGCAGTGATCTAAGAGACCTTCCCTGTGCTCTGGTAGATCAGGAGACTTTGGTTCTGCTGTGTGTTTCTGCTCCGAGCAGATTACATGGCGAAGCCAGAAGGAGAGAGTTCTGGTGGGTGTCTGCTGGTGAGCAGACCACACTGAGAGGGAGCCGTCCACGGCAGTCTGCTGCAGTGAAGGAGAAAGAGAGCCAAGAACTAAGCATCTCTGATCTTTTTATTGACCCAGTGACATCCGGGTCAGACTGGCCAATGCTGCGTTCAATGGCAAAAATTTCACTCATATCAGTAACCAAATACAATATAACCTTTAGGATAGAAAAACTGGCAATCATTATCTACACACACCAATTAAAATGCATCCCTTCTCTCACTCTCTCTCTCTCACACACGCGCGCACACACACACACACACACACACACGTGCAACAATGCACACACAGAACTAATTGAGTGGATTTCAGATTCCACTTCCTCACAACTGATACATTGGAGATCCCTAAACAAATTTATCCAGCCTTTACACAAAGCTCTCCCTGGTGTCTTAGATCTATGCCCCCCCCCCCATCTCTCTCCCCATCTCTCTCTCCCCATGACTCTCTGTTGATTAAAAACCCCTGGCTCTTGGGGAGCCCAGCCATTTACACTAGCTGGCCTCACCTGTCACAGAGCCACTGATGGAGATGGAGAGAGTAGAGAGGTGAAGAAAGGAAGAGTAAGAGAGATGTATGAATGTATAGTATGTGTGTGTGTATGTCTCCCTCCATGACAACCCTGTCCTCTCTGCTCCCCTCCCCCTCCTTCCCCTCAGTCTGTTGTTTGCTTTAATTTGCCCTGCCGGCCACGACCGTGAGCTCATAGTGTATTTTGGAAAATTAAAGGGGAAGCCCTGCTAATAAATCATGGCCTGTGATGAAGAAAAGCCTTAAATAGGATATTAAGATTTATATCAGAGACTCCGGTTGTATGCTGACAAGTACACAATTGCTCCCTCTTCTCCCTGTCTTTCTCTCTCAAACACATTCTCTCTCTCTCTCTGCCTCTCCTGCTCTCTCTCTCTCTCTCTGGGGGGTTCTCTGCTGCAGCCTTTGTGTTATTGGCTCAGTGGCCGAGCGTGAATGCAACACACAGAGCTTCATTACTAGAGCGCAGGGGCTATCTGTGTGACAGGATGCAGGATGGGGTGTGTGCGCGTGTCTGTGTTCAGCATTTGTAGCAAGATGCAAGATTGAATTTGTGTGCCTGTGCCTGCGCCTGGGAGTATGTGCATAAGTGTGTGTATGTCTGCATGCTTATTGTATGTGTGTCTTCCTTAGATCTGCGACGTGAGCACACACTCTCACAGTGACTTATTTACTCCAGAGGCGAGGCTCTAACCCCAGGTACAGAGCCCTGCACAGAATAATTGCTTTTTTTTCATCCCCCTGCATCACGTCGCCTCTTTGTTCCTAACCGCTCACATGCAAGAAGTGACATCTATTTGTGAGTGAGAGTGTGTCCGCATGCATATGAATAAATACGAGTGTGTCTGTCTGTGAGAATGTGCGTCTGCAAGGATATGAGACCCAGAGTGTGTTTGTGTTTAAAGGGATACTCCAACATTTTCAATATTTTTTGGCTGTCTTACTAAGAATCAGATTAGAAGATAATGATATTTATTTCATCTTTGTGTGTTCAACACAGACATGTGTGGCATGTTTAGCTTAGCTTAGCACAAAGACTGGAAACAGAGGGAAACAGCTAGCCTCCCTCATTGAGCTACCTCTGTACTGAATACAAAATGATGAAATTTATATTAATCTCATCTAACTCTCAGTGAGGCATAATAAGCTAATTTGCCAAAATGTTGGAATATTCCTCTCTGTGTTTTTAAATATGCTCACATCCTCTTTGAGATGATGCAGCTATGCAAATCAGCCACCACAACTGTGAGTAATTATCAGTTCAGCATTCGACCATCATATCATTCAGTTTCAGAGAAGACGGCTCCAGTATCTGGTCTATTAGACTGTTGAGTAATGCTTTTAACTCTGTTACCATAATTAAACCCAGTGTACAATTGAACACTCAAAGGCGGGTTACTTGCGTTGCGTAATGATTGCAATTAAGGGTTGTACACAAAGCTGGGGCTGCTTTCGGAGTTGCCGTGCATGACGCTGGCAATTAATTGAAAATGCAAATACACAAGCTGATGAATGAGAAGAGTGCTGGGTCTACACTGCGTGAAAAGACTATCCGCCACACTTCAGAAGGCTGGGTGGGGTGGGGGGAACGCGCCTTGTATTCCTTCAGAGAGGAAATCAAACCAATTGGATATGAAGCATGCCGTGCCACTGGGGAGAGTGTGCTGTTTGCTGAGACAGTGTGATACTGCAGACCCCAGGCACAAACACAATAAGACACTGATAAGACAATAACAGGGTCATAGAAAGAACTGCTCTTTGAGTTAACATTTGCAACTTGTAAAAAAAAGAAGCTCATATATTCTATTTATATAAGCATCAGCATAAGCCTCCAAATTGACCAGTTTATCAGTCAGACGCAGCCTTTCTGTGATCAGTCACGCTGCTGCTGCTGCCAAACTGCTACCAAATATTGCTCTCAGTCTGCAAAGTACTTGGATATCTGAAAAGTACCAGACAAATAAAAATAGACAGACAGGCACTGGCAGACAGACAAATGGACTCACAGGCAGAGCCACTGTGTGCGGTTGTCTTGACAACAGAACAAGAGCAGCACCCTAGACTCTGAGTGTGGATGGAGAATGAGACATGGGACAGGGTGAACGGAAAAAGTGCTGTGTAAACCCCATTAAATCCATCCAGCGCTCACAAAAATCAGTGCAACAACATCAACCTTTGTGGAATATTCCCCTCTATTTTTCTTTTCTGCAGGCAAGGACACACTGGCAACATGAAGCAATGGAGATGGGCTTTTTTGCCTCAAAACTGTTCATACAGCCCATTATGTTATCTACACTGATTTCACCCCAGCTGCCTTTCCCAGAATGCTAAATGAGCTATGAGCAATGCACCAAAAAGTTGCCCATTATCCTTCATTGCCATAATGTCCTGATCATCACACTACTAACATGAACCTTGACATGAGTCTGAGCTGCAAGTCCTATGAGTAACTCTTATAAGTTTCCTTTGCGTACCATTGTGCAGCAATCTGATTTATGGTATCAATCCAGTGTTTGTGTGTCCAACTGAACAAGTCTAGACGTATTCATCTCTATGTAATGGTACACCAGCAATGTGAAGGCAATGGGGAGCTGTCTGTATCTGTGCCAGCTACCAGTGTTCCACATTAGCTGCTGCTGGTTAACCCTAGTGGGCCGTGGCATGATGCAGGTGGCACAGCCTGGCAGGTTATGGAAGCAGAATGGGCATATGATGGTGAACATACTAGATCAGAGATGACTACCAGTGACTTTTGTGTTTTTTGGAAATGTTCATTAGTCACTTGGAGAATTTAGCTACTGTTGCTATTGGATGCTTCATGTCAACATTTGCTCATGTTACAAAAGCTAAGAAGAGAATAAATCCTAGACAACTACCAGCTCCTCCACCAGGTGCCTGCACCCACAACCTTTCCTGGCACTGACTTTTCACTTCTTCCACTGCCATTAATTTGGCTTCTTGAATTTTTTGGTTGATAACATTTGTTCTGCATCAACAGCATGTTTACCAGCCAAATGACTGGTAATTTGAATTTAACCATCTTTTCTGTGCATTTAGGGTCTGTGGTGACAGGCAGCATCCAGTTGGCCAAACCTGGCAGAGAGAAAAGGACTGACTGTCATACTCTTGTTTAACTCAGTGAATGCAGAATGGCACTGACTCTAACTCCTCAACTACACTGCTACCATTGAGCATCTGGTGACACAATCCGATATCAGCAATAAAAAGAAAGCTCCCTTTGAGGCCAGTTGAACTTTCTATGGAGCCTGGATGACTATGACTATGCTTTGTCATTTTTGCTCCCCAGTTTCAGTTATTAGTGTCTGCTTCTTCCTTCCTCTATAAAAGCAACTAGCATACACAGTGAGTAAGCTTTGTGTAAAGCTGTGCAAAATCCTGTGCATTTTCTGTGGCAATTGAAAAGATAACCTTGTTATAACAAATCGATATAACTGTCTAAAGAAATGTGTTATGTTGTCCTCAGGTGCTACAGTATAACCACAGCTTCATGAAGGCACTCAGACCTTTTTTGTTTTTATGCTTTTGACTTTGTATATGGATCACCCAGACTTAAGGACCAACCATAAAATTATTTCATAATTGTGGTCTGAATGCAACTTATTATTGAATATTTGATCAAATAAAATTCAATTAAAACATTATTTCCCCTCAAAGTCCTATTTTAGTCAAAAACCACAGACAAACACTTGGTCAAATGGTCTGCCTCTCCTCAGCATGGCACAGCACAGCATGGTTGGGCCTGGCACAGAGAGCCAGACCACCTGGCTGCCTTGGCAGGGTCCCCCAGCACAGTGGCACAAAGGCATCAGGAGGGTACCACTAGTCTCACGAACAAAAGGCACTTAACTTTACCGCTCTCTATCAACATCTCTATTGATCTCCTCTATGCAGAAGGGGTGGACCCTGTTGTAAGCTGTGAAGCACACATACAAATACACACACACACACACAGGTGCATTTCTGTGCGTGTGTCTGGTGACAGATGGGGGTTGGAGTTGTCAGACCCTTGCTTGGCAGTGCTGTAGGCTCTTGTCAGCTGGCTGCTGCTTGTTAACCTGCTAATTAGCCTACTTGTTCCTCCACTTTGGTAATTACAGTCAGCCTGGGCCAGGACGCTCATCAGGGGCCACTGATCGCAAGACAGCAGGGCAGGCAGGGTTAGTATGGGGACATCAGATGGCATGTGGTGCATACACCATAGAGTGCAGAGTGTTAGAAAACTGTCCAAACGAAGTAGATATCCAAGATGAAACAAAACTCTATGCAAAATATTTTTTTCAAACTTTTATTTAGACAGAGAAGCTTCACTGAGAGCTGAGAGAGAATGCCCTCTTTTTCAGGAAGGCCCTGTTCAGACTCACACAGTTACACACACTCACACCTAGATGCTGCCCAGTGCAATCACAGTCTGATCTGTTGACCACTGAGCAGTTAAGGGTTTAGGGCCTTGCTCAAGGGCTCCTCACTGGTGGTAATGAAGGATTGGCATGATCTTTCACTTCCCCCACCCAGATTCACCCTGTCGGGATCAAACCAGTGACGTTCCGGTCAAATGCATTAGATTCATTAATGTATTTTTCCTGCAGTTGAAGAAAGCCATTGGCTTCCATTAGCGTGAACATCAAGTCTGCATAAATTTATGTCAATGTTACATTTCTATTGAGTGGTAATGCAGTTTAAGCATGGATTACTTTCAAAAGTTTGAACTGCATAATTTAACTAAGAGAACAATGTAGACTTGATGGTCACTGTTATGGTTTCATGATGCTCATATATTTTACATAGAAATGAATGGAAACCAGTGTATGCCTGGAATGGTATACAAAATACATGGGAATTTCTAAAAGACGGTATTATGGTTTGCAAAACAGTTAGCTGTGATGTTAAGTATAAGTAAATGGACTAAAACATGCAAAACCACTAAGATGGTCCTTTAAGGAAATAGGATTGGAACAGTTAATTGACAATGGGCAGAGATTTTGAATGTAAATAAAATAGCAAAAGAGGTATAAATACACAAAAGTGTAAATTTCTACACTTACAATTACATCACTGAAAGTATTTGGTAGAATATGCGGATAAGAAGTATGGGAAAATAGTTTTTATTTAAGCATATACTAGAATAGAAAATAATATAATATATAATATAATATTCACTCTGACTGTTTACCTTGAAGGAGATAGGCAGAGGAAAAAAAAGATAATATGTGTAGAAAAAAATGAGCAATGTGTAGAAGGTAAATTAAATGAACATGCTGAGCAAAAAAGCAGGCAAGAATGGATAAAACATGGTTTTATAAGCACCTTGAATGGACGTCAGATAAGTGCTAGGAGAGGTGGAGTGGCGGTGATGGGGTGTCGCCATCTTTGCCGTTATCTCTCCCCCTCTCTCCAGGAAGCAGCCAGTTCATTTGCCTATGAGTGTCTGACAGAGCCGATTAAGAGCAGTTTGTTTTATAGACGTGGGCTAATTGAGTTAGCTAGATTGTCGTCACTCAGTTTGCTCTCCCTATACTGAAGATTACATATTTCCTTTTCATATCTTGGCGCTGCAGCCGCCCAACCAATCTATCTCCATTCCTCCTTTCTCCCATTCCCCCTTTACCGTCATGTAAAGTGAGAAGGGGCTTTGGTTCTACGTCTAATTAGTGCTCCTCTCCATCACTCTCCCTCTGCCTTGTTCACTACTATATCCTTGCCCCAGAGACCTCGCTTCACCTCTCCTCTCTCCGTCTCTAAGCACCCCTTCTCATTATCTCCTCCTCTTCCTCCCCTCTTCCTCCTCGTCTTCCTCTTTGCACCACTCCATCTTTCACCCTCTCTATCTCTCTGTCATTATTCACCCACCCCCTGCCTCTGTCCCTCTCTTTCTCTCTACCCCACGTCCTCCTCCACCTCTCCCTCTCTTGCTCTCTCCTTCTCAATGAGTTAATTAGGCTCATCTCTGGCACCCTCTTGCCAAAGCTTGTGCCCACAGGGCCAGCCGCAGCACTCCGCTGATGATTGGGCTCTATTTTTAGAAGACAACAGAAAGAGGAGAAGCAGAGAGAAGGGGAGAGACAGCTGAAGGTCATTTGGTACTTTCACTTTGAGCTAATCTATATCAGAATGTTTGAAACAGAAAGACAGAGAAAAAGAGAGGGAGAGAGAGAGAGATCGAGAATGAAGGGAAAGCCTTACATGTGGATTTCATAATTTAAGACAAAATTCTGCTTATGCTGTTCTTGCAGTATAATAAATATCATTTGACAGAGGACGTTCGCAAAAAGATGATGATTTAAGAGTTTGCTTTAGTCTTAAAAATTATTAAAAAATGCACTGCTTTGTTTTCCCCTCGTTATAGCGGATGCCACATGTTGAAGCAACAGCCCATTGTGTGTTATCATAAATTCAACTCTCTAATGAGCCAATCCCTTTGAGAGCCCTGTGTGCATACTGTAACACCACAGACAATGTGGCACTGACACCATGGCTCATTCCCAGGTAAGCCATCCATGCTAAAAATGCACATCTTCATGTGAGGTGCTTTGTTAAATTGCCTGAGCCACCCAATGGAACTCCATTGTTGTAGTTACTATGACTTTGAGGACAACAGAAGCATTTCAATGGTCTAAAGGTGCACTTTGCTGAAGACGCTTGTCAGCAGATGATTATTTCTACTCATGAAATGCCTTGAACATGTTGGAAATTCACAATAAGGACAGATCCCAATCCCAAGACTTTTTTTTCATGATCTCGCACAACTCAATGCTGCATGGACAGAATGAGTAATTCCTCAGAACGTAGGCTATGGAGACTGGAAGTATGAAAGGTCGTATTCTTCTGTAAAGGAAAAATTCTCCCTATCTTTAAAATACTGTGGGCAGACAAAATGAAGAAACTAACAACGTGGGATGATAATATATATATATATATATATATATATATATATATATATATATCATATCATATATTACTGCAATATTGTACAACTGTAATGCTGCCCCAATAACAGTATAAGTGTCTCTTGGTATAGATTACAGCTGCATGTGCAATTCACTGGACTATATTCAGTGAGTATATTTTGTTTACCTCCAATGGATACTGATCAAGTGGGTTGTATTGATCCAACACAGTTTTAAGAGAAATCTGACTGAACACCTGCTGGATTCCACTGTAATTTTCATTTTCAAAACATCCCAGCTCAGTTCAGGCAATAACTGGAGGCATACCTGAATTGGCTTGTTATGAGGCAATGACAACACACCACAGAGTTACAAATGTCCCCTACTTTGCCACACACTGTCACGCTGACTGGGGTTACATTTTCTTACTACTTTACTCATATACAAACCATTTACTGTACGTTAACAGACAGGACCAGCACACATGCCCAATGACAAATACAGACAGCACGAATAGCAGAGACGGTATGAGTCAAACCACCAGGAGTTCATTTACCCCTCTCACTCTAATAAACAAAGCAATCACTGACAGTCAGAGACACAATTATGAGGTAATTACGCAAAATAACAGATTTTCCCTCTCCACCCACGCTTGTTTCACACGGGTACTCCCACAGACTACAACAAACCCCATCAGCCCCTCCTCTCCTGTGCAACTGTTAACCCCCTGTACTCCCTAAACGCACGCTCACATGTACTTGCACAACGTGCGAGTATACACACAGATACACAAGCACAAAAATGCACACAGATTTATGCAAAAGGTTATTCATGCGAGCGTGCGCTCAGTCACACACAGTCATGTCCAACCCTCCCTCCCTCTTTCCCAGAGCTCGTCTTATTTAGCAGCCAAGTCGTCTCATGGCAACATACTCGTCAATTTCCCCCTATGTAGCCTCGTGCTAATTAACCGATATAAATGGGAGTGTGTAGCACAGTGACACAGGGAGCAGGTTCTAGTCTCTGAACTGCCCCCCTTTTGTAAAAACCCTCCAACAATCCAGTAACTGTATCAAACTCATCTCTATCTCACACTTAACTAACTTTTTCCTCTTTACTCCACACCATCTCTCTTTCCCTCCTTTTCTGATTCTTCTATCCTCCGACACAACCAGTGACATTTTTGATTACAGTTATCGACCCAGGCAGCTTCCTCACCCTGCCAACTGGCAAACCACCGTGCCCCCATGTCCACAGCCGCTCATTTCACAACATAGCCATTATCATGGGCAGCTCCACAGGGAGGGATTATGCTAAATATGTAAATGAAAGCAATGTTGAAAGTGTCATAGCACAAGAAGGAAAAGAGAGAAGTGCAAAATTACAATTTGAAGAGTCGGGGGTCCATCTCAGAATCAAACTGAGCCAACAGCCACAGGATAATGGGTAACTGCAAAAATGAAATCTCATTTCCATAAAATGAAATGCAACAAAATCTGTCTGAGTGACAATTTTTGTTTCATAGACAGCCCTGCCTCCAGCAGTTTCAACCCAGACAATTTCTTTGTTTTTTTTTAGAAATGAAGAGAAATCAAAACTTGCTTTTACCACTCACCAGCCAAATTTGATCTGATTGATCCTACAAATTTGAAAGAAAAATGGAATACAGTCTTCTTAGTAGAGAGGGGCACAATCCAGACATAGGCTGCAATCAGTCCCAGTAGAAATAAATTTAAGAGCATTTGATGGATAAATGATATCCAATTAATGCAAGATGGGAAAGTAGATTCCCTACAATTCCCTGTTTCAGTATGTGAGGCATCATGGGAGGTCCTTGGTTGGAGCAGGAGTGTAGCTGCTGGCTCTTGCAAGCTGCCCTGAGGGCCCTGTTCTCTCTCCTACTGCTCAATTACAGCTGAGAATGATAAAGCACCTCATAGTAGCCAGGCGCAGAGCTACGGGCTCCATGTCGGGCCCTCATTAATATTTCAGATCCCTTCCTTTATACTGTATTTACCCTTATCGACGATGATAGGCCACATCACACCTCCAACCTCCCTTCCCTCAGGCAGTGGGTCATGTTAGGAAACGAGCTGTTACAGCTGAATGAGAGCAACAGCTAAACGGTACAGATGGGGTTTCACTGAAGTCTGTGAGTGTTTGTGTGTTTTACGTGTTTAGGGGGAGGCGAGGCTACATTGTCTCATACTGCGCCTGAATTTAGGGACAGGTTTCAGTGTGTCCAATAAGCAAGGATACAGTCCATCTCTGGGGACTTTGCTGTTGAGCCACAAAAAGGCCCCTCAGGCTGTTGCCTTGGATTCCATCAGCCTGGCTTGTTTTACAACTCATCCTTTCTTCTTGTTCTCCTTCTTGTTCTCATTTCTTCTTATCATTCTTTTTTCTTGGCAACCTGTCTGATCATCTGATTGCCCTGTGTTTCATTGCACTGTGTTGTAGCATTATCGCCTTGTTCTCAGATCTCAGCAACTGATTTTGGTGAATGCAATGTCATCATTCCGCAGAGACACACACCCTCACACACCCTGTGATAGAGATGATCGCCAAACCTACGAGTATAAGAGCCCAAGTTGTAACAAACCTGAAAAATGCAAAAGTCCACCTAATTAAACTACAGAATATGTAGTTTAGGTTATGGTTTAGGTGAGGGCACAAAAACAACTTGGTTAGCATTTGGGTTTATTTATACTTAGTTAAGGCTAGGGAAACATTGTGGTTTGTGTTAAAATTACAACTTTTTTTTAAGCATTAGGGGACCTTCATCACCATGGTTACAATAATAAGCATGTTGTTAAGGTTGTGTAACGACGGTGATCAGGCGTTGACTGTTGGTAGGAGACAATGAGCAGTCTCCTGTGTTCCTATGCAGATTTTGTCGCTCTATAATAACGTTAACTGACTTCTGACTCTTTTTCCAGATGGACAAGAGTCATAATTACTATGGCTGCTAGAGGGCTTTGTCTCCTAAACATATGTCGTTTTGGGGCATTTACTGAAATGACTAATTATGTTGTATTTCAGTCTCGAAATATCGTTTAAAAGAGCAAAAGAGCAATAGATGAAGAATAACGGGATGATGAAATCGAATCAGAGTGCAGCAGTGCGGGTCAGTATCTGAGAGCCTATAGGAGGACAAGCTGAAGGGATGTTGTAAGGCCATTTATTTCACAGCGATCCAATATTATCAGAATGACCACACACCCCAAACACACACACACACACACACACACACACAGACACACACACACACTTTCCACAAATCTTGTGAAGCCCTGTACCCCCCTCCTGAAACCCTCTGGCTCTCCATCATGGCTTGCAGTGCCCGTTTTTCACAGCAGGTAGCTAATTCCGCTTTTATCCCCAAGTAATATTGGCCTTATCGCTCGCGCCACTGCATCCATGCCGAGACTCAGTGAGCCACAGTGTGGGGGTGGAGGGGGTGAAGCGAGACGAGGCAGGGCGAGGCAGGTGCTGGTGGAATGTCAGCTTGGTGGAACTGATTGCGCTTTGCGGCCACAGAGCTGTTGCTCCATTACACACACAAACACACACCCACACCCACAAACACACAAACGCACACACACATAAAGAGAGTGAGAGAGAAACGGATTCCCCCAGGTCCTGCTCACTCAAGCCCCTTATTAGACCACCAATATTGCCAATGATATTGCCTTTGTGTTACATCCTTCAAGATTCACACACACACACACACACACACACACAGCTTTGCATTCCGCTCAATGCAGCCTCTGCTATCACGTGCAATCCAGCCAACTCAAGGTACCCACAACCTCTGCTCCTGCCACTAGGTGAGTCACACACATACAAACACACGCACACACACACACACACACACATACACAAACAAGAACACACACACAAGGGAGGGGCAGGGAAAAGCCATTTCACATTTCGCCCACTCCTCTCCCTCTATGACTATTTTCACTTTTCTCATCCACATTTTCTCATTCCACTCCTCAATTACCAGTGAGACCTGGGGCTCCCCTTGTGCCCCCTCCCTCTCCCTCTCCCAACCCCCACCCCTCACCCCCACCCAGAGGATAGGGTCTTTCTCTCAGTAAACAAGGTGCAGATGTCAGAGAATACAGCAGCCTGGTAATGTGCTCCACTGCTATACCACGCCATACATCACCATGTTGAAGTCTCTTGTTGTCACTTAGACGTACAAACAATTGCATGCACACACACATACAGACAGGCTGACACACAATACTGGGGAGCCTTTGTGGTATTGAAAACTAAATGCCACTAATAGGTTGATACTGCACACACAATGAATTCAAATTGCCTGCTGTACACCACATTGAGCTTAACACACTACACTTGAGCATTCCCATCAAACTGGGGGAATTTCCCCTGATGCCTATCTGTGCTGTATTAATGAAGATATATGGTACAGGTACAGTGATGACATTTTCATGGGCAGCAGACAGCTTCCATCTGTCCTGAGGCATCGGTTCATACCACGGCTGTCTGCTCTGTGATTTGGCAGGTCCATAGTTTCGGACACCACGAGAAACAGGTAGCGACGAGTTTAGGGAAATGAGCTCTCTGTGCTGTCAGATGGAAAACTCTGCAAGTTATGACAAGATGATTGTGACCAGATGATCTTATGTTATTGTTTTCTGGCATGGCCACCGACCGCAATGTTTCAAATTTCAAGAGGCATGCACAGGATCTGCGTATTGACTGCAATTAAGTATTTGCGGAGGTTTGTGGGTGCTGGCTCAGGAATAAGGCAACGGTCCTTATTTGGAGGTGAAACCAAAACAGAATGCACCCAATTTTTTGTTCATAATCTATCATTGCACAGGAAAACTAAATGTGACAACTACATGTGTACGGTAGGTTATAGTTAAACCAAGATGTCAGACTGTTAACTGTTGAGCATATGCATAATGGACAGTTTGGATTAAGATAAGTTAAGATTTTTCATAAAGTATTTTTTTGGCAGCATTTTAAACCCAAAGTTTGGGCAAGAGTTTTAGCCTTTTTTTATTTATTATTTACTTTTTATTTATTTTTTTACCGTTTACGCTTCTATGTTTGGCTAACCTGCAGGTTTGTTTAATACGTTGAATGCACCACTGGACTTCTTTTTAGATCTTTTAAGATCTCAGAAATAAAATGTTATCATTACAATAGGAATGATAATTCCTATTTATTCTTTCCCTTTCTCTATCTTCTCCTGTGTCTTCCTTTCTCCACAGACTTACCCATCCCTTACTACTCCCTCTCTCCCTGTGTGTCTCCCTCTCTAGGTGGTTGTAGCTGGGAGGGGATGGGACCCTGGCTGGCTAATGGATGAGGCTGAGCATGTTGCCATGGTGCTACCTGGTGGGGAATGTTCTGCAATGGGAGGCTGAAGCCAGCAGCCTGCCAATGGGAGAAGAGAGGGAAAGAGGAGGGTGGTGTAGGCGGTGTGTGTGTATGTGTGTTTGTATGGAGGATGGGGTGTCTAATTTCACAAATACATACACACACTAGCTCAAACAAAACCTTGCAGGCATGCATGCATCTGAGCAAGTACACACACTTTCCATTCAGTAGAATTAAATCTCACCGCTTGCAGAGACAGTACAGTTGAATTATTTATGGCTGCCCGTCTGCGGGCCAGGCCGTAATAAAGTTACGGCCGAGACTAATTTGCAGTTTGATGAGGTGGGCTTTTAGCTGTGGATCCTGGGCCAACATTAAGTACATATTGTTTTTACAGATTTGATTACCTTTTTTATTGTTATTGTTATTAATGCACTGGGTGTGTGCATAGGGTATAAGGGAGCACACACCTCCTAGTTTGCTCTAGACAATACAAAAACCTGACCAGAAGAGAGAGCTGAAACTGAATAAGCAGTGTGTGGGGAACCATTAGACATATACGGGATGTAATCTCCTCACTTTAAAAATCCAATAAAAGTGGCAGCTCAACACTTTTTATAGCAACCTGGAGGTAATCTGCTTCTAAATATATAAGCCTCAGCTGTGAATCAGCTGTGAACTGGACCTGAGCCATCTGCCTGCTCGCACACACACACACACACACACACACACACACGCACACACAAACCTCCATAAGGGCCTATAGCAAAGTATCAGAGCTGGTAAGGTGATGTTGGCACTCACAGATAGTACAGTAAGGCTAGAGTGGTGAGCTTTACAGTAATGGGATGATGGTGTTTGGGAATAACAGATTTGATTTGTGATGTACCCAAGCTAAACAATTTTATACAATTTTCAAAGAACTGCACTTTGCCTGGCAAAGACGGCACACGGTAAACCCTGTGGATAATTTGATGGAGTGTTACTGGGCTGTAAAATAAGGACTTTCACAAGCTATTAAAGGCTTAAAGCCTGTAAAAATGTTATGGCGATTAAAATGTGAGGAGAAAAGTAGGGTTATACAACACCTTGCGGACACTCTATAACATCTCACACTGCTAAACAACACAGAACAAGACACAGTACATTCGCCATCCCCTGGATACATGATAATCCTTTGATTAATGACACCCAGTATATTTAATGCTTAATACGTAGAACTGGAGCTGACAAGCCAAACAATTAGGTCAATTACTGGATGACAACTATGTTGTGTTGGGTTAATTACTGGAATGTTCTATGGCGGGGCGCATCCATTTGAGGGCCAATGGCACGTAACAGAGCACACATGCAAATGAGCTTACCTACAGTACAGGACACAGCCATGCTAGAATATGTGATCTGTGTTATGGATGAGGATCAGTATGTAGGTGTATATGGGTATGCTTAAATTACTGTGAAAGAAATAGTCCCTTCTTTCACAGTAATTTATCACTATTTCATAGGTGAGCAGGTTGGGGTTGAATGTGTATAGCTTGCCCATGCTGTCCATGTGTGAACATATTGCCCTAAACTGAATATTTATAGAGAGAAAAAGAGAGTCAATAATAATTTATGTGTGCGTGTATTTTCAGTATTAGTTATATTAGTCTCTGGCGTGTAATGCTGGTAGCTCCACCAGGAGGAGAGGTGAGGATAAATAAGTAAGGAGAGGAGAATAAATAAGAGGAGAGGAGAGATCCTGGCCATGCTCTCAGTCTGTTCTCTCACGGGCCTGCTGTCATTGGAAGCGTATAAATTAATGAAAACCAGGACACTTGAGCCGTCGCATCCATTCCTCAGGGCCCATCATGTGGTCTCCCCACCCCCTCACGGCAACTCACACACACTTCCCTTGTGTGCTATATCTTAACTAGCAAACACACAGACACGCTCCTTTAATGCTTTGACTCAGAGATGAGTATGTCCTGTTTCTGTTAATGCGTCTATCACGCTGCTCTGTGCATTTGGAGAGGCTGGCGTGGGAGCAAAAGAGGATGGCGTAGGTCATTTCCATATTCACTTAACAGAGTGTTGCCTCTCTCCTTTCTGCACTGTAGCGCTTTAATCAAAGCGCGCGGCTGTCACTGCTCCTAAATGGCCCTGGAGCGCCTTTGAAACACACTGACACCAATGTCGCACTGAAAAGGACATGCTTTTTATCCTCTTAAATAGCTTGTAAAAGGACCCCATTGACTACACAAGCAGCCGACACTTCCATGCCTCCTCGCTTTTGCCTCTATTGTACTACCAAGTGAATGTGTCAACGATACTGGATGAACACGGGCGCCCTGCATAACAATATCCTGTGGGGTTTTTTTTTCCAATATGCTTGGAGCGTTAGTGCGTGGCAAATATTTATATTGACATCTGTGAGCTGGTCTTTTATGCCACTTGGGGGGGAAAATGAGACTGCTTTGATGAAAAAAAATAATAAATAGAAGGGAGAAACCTTATCAAAAGGATGTGAAATTCAAGGACATCACTTTCACAGTTTCTTTTTGAGACTGGATACACAAATGTTGACACAGACAGTAATGACACACAGCCATGCACACACAAACTTAATCACACACCAACTATCTGCACATGTACACTGAAGCCCCCCTCGGCACACACATCCTATAAGCATGGAGGTACAGTATGAAGGCTGTCATCCATCAAGAGGTATTGCCTGTCCTCGTTACAAAGTCCTAATCCACTTGTTTCTGCAGTCTATTCTCCTGGTAGTTGCCCTGCACTACCACTCTAATGGGCCCAGAGAGCTCCCTGCATACTCTCTCTCTCTCTCTCTCTCTCTCTCTCCTTAATTGTTTTGGAGTGCTGAGAGAGAAGCAGGAGAAATGTTGGGCCATTGCCTCCAAACTGTGTGTGTGTGTGTGTGTGTGTGTGTGTGTGACTGAGAAAAAAAGCATACATACAAATACCCCAACAGTTATTCTGTAATTTTGACATGTAGTACATACTAATTTTCATAGTATACTGTTTTTGTAGTTTGTATAGAAGAAATCAGTATACTGATACAGTATACACATCAATCAAACTGATTGAGTGCCACTGCCAATTACACTTCACAAACAGAAAGCAAAAATGTCTCTGTAAAGATTTAATACTTATCTTTTTATTTTGTTTGTCAAGATTTTTTAGCATTCTCTCACCACCAATTTATCAGTTTTCCAACTGAAGCAGCACCCCCATTTTGTTTGTGCAATGCATTGTGGGACAGCGAACAGCAAAAAAAATCACACGTTTTTTTTACTATGCATACCTGACCTATGTCAGAACAATGTTGTCACTTTTCCACTGTGAACATGCTACATACCTGCTTATAATTTATATGTAGTATGAAATTGGGTCACAGCTCAAGTCTTTTTCATTCCTCCATTAAGAGGTCACATAATATATTCATACTACATGATGATTTTATATATCCACTTATACGAAAAAAAAAAACATAAAATATATAGATATATCTCTGAATCTATATACAATATGTACACTTACATATAAGAATACTGCCTATACCAGATTCATAATTCATCACAGTGTTCTTTGACATGTTCTGATGCAATTTTGAAGCAACTATAATTTGCTCATGATGCAGTGAATCACAATCTGATAATTGTCCATGTGATGTGTTATATGAGTATACAGCGTCTTCCTGGAGGAAAGTGTCAGAGACATTTCAAGGCCTCACAAACACAACAGAACACTGTATTGACTATTTGGTTTACCCTTGCGCTGCACTGAGAGACTTCTTAGTGCTGCTAGATTAGGTGCAACTGTCTCTTCATCAGATGTGATTGTTGTATGTGTGTGTGTGTGCTGATACACATAAAGGGGCATGTACAGTGGCTCTATTACCAGTTTGTAATTCTTTATTCTTCTTCATGTGGCTACGTGTGTGTTGGTGTTTACTTGTGCATGCGTGGAAGTAGTGAGTGTGTTGGTGGATGTGTGTGTAATTGAGCTGGTGTAAGCGTGGCCCTATCACTTCTCTCTCTCTCTCTCTCTGTAGTCTCTCAATTAGGCGGAGAGCGGGCCCGTGGGGAGCCATTGTTTGAGCAGCAGTGGAAGACAAACAAGACTGCCACCGCATGCAGGAGCTCCCTGGGCAACACTTGAGACTGCTGCAGTCATTCACTCTACACACACACACACACACACACACACGCCGTCCTACCTCTAAAATTTACATATACTTACTAATGCATATAGTCAGAAATAAAATCACATAAACACACCCATGCATGTACGTTAGCACTCACCACCAAATTATGATGCATGCATGACAAAAAACAGAGAAAAATGCACACACACACACACATTCATATAAAATTCACACACAAAACATGAACCATATGCACAGATACACACAAACATACACAGAGGATTTTAGCACAGCCCTGCTCTTCTTGGTAAATGGACCAAACCACAGATCCGGAGGGAAAAAACGAGGGCACACATGTTTACACACAAATTACACCCTGTGGGATAACTTAGCCCCCGTTTCTACAACGAAAGGCCACACAGTGTTGGATGATAATGTGTACACGGATATTCCCTTCTGCCAGTTTACTTACGCCTTAATAATAGCTGCTTTGGTGGGACAAGAGGCCGAAAAAACCTAAAAGGGCTTTGTCTACAAATTAGTTTCCATTTACAGGAGAACAGGAGCAACAGAGATGTTCTTTTTGTTGCTTTCCATCTGTCTCCATTTTCTCCCTCATCCTTTCATCCCTCAATCTCAGTGTTTCTCTCCAGAGAGAGAAACAGAGGATTTTCAAGTCATAAAAGTTTTATAGGAGCCGTAAAGGGTAAGCACGTACAGTCGGCCCTCCTGAACTCTCACATCTAAGAAGAGAGATGGACAGTCAGTCAAATAATAACAAAAACAATACAATGCTATTCTTTATTCTCAGCTTGCAGGTTCCTTTTTTCATTTTCTGTATTTAGTTTCTTCATTTTAGATTTTTGTTGTGCTGTTTTGCCGAGCACTGTTTCAAGGCTTCTGATTTTGTGATGCACTTCATGTTGATTCTACCTGCCAAGTGTGCCTTTGCAAAACAGACGAAAGAAACAAAACGTTTCATTCAGCCTCAAGCCACAGACAGCACAGGTATTACTTCATATTACAGTGTGAAGTGCAAATATGTACTCCAAGGCTTTCAGTGTCACATTAAAGCACATATTTATTGTTATGTACTATAGCGATACACACCACCATCTTTATTGTGGGTATCTCTATCTGTCTTTTCACAAAATAAGGAAATGACTTCCACGTACAACATGAGCTCGCAAATGGGAGATGACAGTTATTCAGCTGAATGGGGTGGCAGCCGGCTCTTTCCCCCTAACCTATGCGGCAAGCTGTAAAATAGCAAGCAAGCGAACAACAAGAGAAATAAATGACTTTCTGGACAAAGGCAGCAGCAAAGCAGAAAGCATTTCTCCTGGGGCTAGGAGGGAGAACGAGAGAGAGATGGAGAGATGGAGGCGGAGAGGGAGGGAGTGGGGAGGGGATACATCACCTTGTGCAGCGCTCCATATCATTTGCATGGTTTATACTCTTCAAGGCCCCCGCCATGCAAATGACTCATAAAGTAGAAATAGAGAGACTTTGGAGCTGGTGTCAGGAGTGAATTTATATATGATTGCCAGGCGGGCCCGGTATCCTAAATCATTTTCAATTAGATGACACTTTCAATATCGAGCCGCTGATTTAGAGATATTAAAACTTCTTCTCCCTTATCCTCCACAGAGTTGAAAGCAAGCAAGCAAGCTTATCTGCCACCCCCCCACCCCTCCTCTCTCCTTCCTCTTCTTCTTTTAATCCGCAGTTTCTCCTCTTCCTCCTCTTAAAGGTATATGTCAGAAAGATCTTTTACAGGACCGAGCCAGCTCTTCAAGGGAGGAGAGGCCCCCTGCATATAAAATGAGGGCAATTTGCAATTCATTTTAAATTTACCATGTCATTGTCTGGGTAGGCATATGCAGCACTGAAACAAATGGGAAAAATTTGCCATTTGTGAGCAATTGTCTTTAGAATTGTCAATTAGAATGTGGGGTGTAACTCAATGTGGCATCCATTTACGGAGGGTGGGGAAAAATAAAACATTTCAGATTTATGATGACATTGCACTGAATTTTGTTTGCATTATTAACAGTAAAAGAAATACGACTTCAAGTCCTGTAGCAGAAAAGTTACCTCATGGTGTTTGTGAGCTAATATAACCAGCACCTTTCTTGTTAAGCAGCTGAAACTTTCAATGCTTCAGCCTCACAAACAACCTTTATGTGCTCTGTCTTTTCGCACATCATCAAGACAAGCATCGATCTTGAATCTCTTTAAATAGTCCTTCCTCATTCACATTCTGCTCATGTGGCCCTCTCGACCTTTCTCGAGGCTGCCTTTCAAGCATTCATTGTACTGCATTAACGACTCCGTTGCATCTGCCCGCACTACATTGTAAACTTCGGTCTGAAAGGCACCTACATTTAACCAAATGCATCAACCTGCTCCTGCTTCATCCAACCTTTCTTCAAAGCAATAAAGCTGACTGAAATTGACAGAGTGGGGTCCATATCAGAAGCTTCACTCACTAGCGCCATGACAATCACCTTATCTCGCCAACACTGCACTGAACACAGAGCAACCCCAACCCACTCTGAGGCAATAAAGTCTAAATCTTAATGGACATACACTAACAGAATGTCCCAAAGTAATGCTACCAAATGGCATCTCCACCCCTCATGGTTAGAGCCAGCCTCTTGCATTTTGCTAAACTTATGTCTCCCTCCCCCCTCTCTGAACCACCACCAACCCCTCCCCCTTTCAGGAACAATAAAACCAAGGTTTAGATGAACATCTCCCATTTCTACACTTCCCTCAACATGCTGCCCTCTACCTCATCTTCCTTTTCCTCCTCTCATCCAATCCCCTATATCTTTCCTTCACCTCCCACCCATCTCTGCCTGCCACCTCTCTATCGCCCTCTTCATCCCAGCACTCTCTCTCCCTTCCCTCCTCCTCCTCCTCCTACTATCTGTTGTACTCCACTTCTTCGATCTCTCGCTCCGTCCTACCCCCCCCCCCGCGCTCCTGGTGTGATTGTGTGTGTGGGGCAGGTCTTGCTGACAGGCCTGGGCAGGGCCGATAACGCCGGGAGCTGAACAATGGGGGGAATATTGTAAAGCCCGATGGAAAGGAGCTGGAGGTGGAGGGGTTCAGGGACATAAATCAGCGTGCCTGGCACTGATGGGGCTTTTCAACAGCAATAAGGGAGGCAATACCTCTCAGAGCACCATGGCAGAGGATAGGAGAGGGGACCTACATACTCCTCTCCTTGTCTAAGATTGAGAGAAGACACATATGAAATGACCTGACACACACACACTGTTACAAAAGGACACATTTTCATGCATACACAAACACTCATACATACACAAAAAATCTCTCTTGAAAACATACAGTATATCCATGGACATCCAGTGTAGGATGAATGCTTGTATGTACAAACATCTCCTGCACACACACACACACACACAGACACACACAAGCTAAAAGCACTTTCTGGAGAGCTATGTTAAGTAGGCACTGTGTCAATCTGTAAGGGGATGGCTGGGGGTGGGGTGGGGGCCATTGAGAGTGATAACCGGTGGAGATGGATGAGTCACATTTTACCTTTATGGTGTTCTGCTATTCGCTGTGTAAAGATAATGGACGGAGGCACTTAGTAATCAGAGGTAAAATTAAAGAGCTTCTCTCATCTCCATTCTAACTCACTACAAAGCCTTTCTTATTCCATCAATCCTAATTCTCTCTTCTTTTTAACCTGTCATCATTTCTAATTATCTAGAAATAAATTAATTGCTTCTGCATTTGCAAAAGGTGCTGTGTGTGCTGTTTTATCCAGCCAAAATGTGAGCGAAGGCATCTACAGTATGAAGAGTGACTATTTGTGTAAGGGAAGAGAGGCCTAGTGAGGTTTTTTTTTCAGAAGAGACAACTGTGTTTGCTCTCAGTGTAGGGCTACAAAACATTATTTACATATTTGGTTTCTTGGACCTGTTAATCACATTTGTTGCAACATTTAACAAACATACCATGCTTTCCCTGTTGAATTGTGAAAAAGTGAGACTGGAATTTTCAAAAGAAGAAATAACACAATCTTCCAGTAAGAAATGAAAAGCATGAGAATGAATGAATTCATGAGAAATAAAACACACCCTGTTTAATTCAATACTCCCAGAGATTTGCAGCTACAACCTTACTTGATCTAGGATAACCATTAGCTTATGGGGGCTGATGTTGGCCAATTAATTCAGTTGCTATGTCACAAAAGCAAAACAAGAAATACTACACCTTACTTTACCAGGGCACATGCTGTTTCCTGCTTGTGGTCCTATTTCATTTGTCCTCAGCCAGGTTGCCTAATAATAATCTCTAACAACTGACTAAAGACAAACTTGGAAAATGAGAGGAAATTAAATGTGCTATTTTTCTGTAATTGCCACTTGTGGCCACAGTGGCCCCTGTTCATCGAAAGTTACTGTAAGTTATGGCCATCATTTCCATTGGATAAGACAATATTTTACTTACCAGAGATCTGGGAACACGGTGCCATCACTACAGCAATGGCCAACAGTAAACCAGCTATTATAAATCAGCTATTGAAATGGTGAGTACAATGTTGTTATTACTGATAGGATGGATTGCAGATACTATGAAAATAGAAAAACAACCCAAGTTGTAATAAAGCTTGTTTCTACAACACTTTTGGATCTAACTTTTAAGATGCTCAAATCTGAGCATTGGTCATGAGGTGATCATTCCTGCATTGGTGATGCAGGTGATCATTCCTGCATTTTAATCAATATTGACTGAATGGAATGAAGAGAAGCTCATGTACAACATGCAGTAAGTGAATCGCTATCATTACTATCAAGGTAAGGTAATGAACAGTTATTAGTATGTGTGTGGAAATTTGAGGGGAAAGCATAGCACAGATTGCTCTATGTGAAGAAACAAGTCAGTGAAAACAAACTTTGGACAAAGAAAATACACTGCAAATGTACAGGATGCACACACACACAAACTCATCTCAAAATATGAAAAAAAGTGTCATGGGCCATCTTTGAGCATCTATCACAGTAATTGGCTACATAACAGCAGCTGCCCAGTCTGAAACTCAGTCTACAGCAGTCAGTTTTGCTTAAGGAGAAAGAAAGAAAGAAAGAAAGAAAGAAAGAAAGAAAGAAAGAAAGAAAGAAAGAAAGAAAGAAAGAAAGAAAGAAAGAAAGAAAGAAAGAAAGAAAGAAAGAAAGAAAGAAAGAAAGAAAGAAAGAAAGAAAGAAAGAGGGAGGGAGGGAGAGAGGGAGAGAGGGAGAGAGAGTGATTAGACATCCTTCATAGGTTTTAAATCTCCATTAATCATTGCCCCTCTATTCACATCCCAGACTCTGACACAGATAAGAGCTCAGCATAAAAGAGGAACTGGGAAAGACAGACATAGGGAGAAAAAGAGCAAAGGAAAAGGGGGAGATCACAGACTTGTTAAAAATAATAAGCTGCTACAGAGCCACGTGGAGAGGCCGTGGTGAGATGGGAATTGCTGATTAAATTAGAGGCTCATTAATCAGCTCTTGACCATGACTCCCCCATTTCTCTTGTTCAGCTCACGCCACTGACTTCCCCCATTTTTTTCTCTCACTATTATACCTCCCTCTTGCCAAGAGAGGGATCTCCTACTGAAGGGTCAGGGTTAAGAGTCAGCAGGAGAGAGGGGATAAGAGGGGGGAAAGACCTGGCAACCCGCTCCCATGATTAGCCTGGAAAAATAGCAATCTGGCCTCTCGCCTCCTTGACTGCCCCCTGGTGAAAGTGAGTACAGCCAGGGCCGCCAGTTTGGCAACACCAAAAGTCCACTACATCACACACACACACACACACACACACACACACACACACACACAGTCACTCTCTCTTTCTCACTTTTTCATCCAAACAAAGCTTTGTTGGCGCCCTGCTAAATTTCTGTTGTGATTTGGCTGCAAATCTGGCAGCAGCTTTGGTTATCTGTTTGGCTGACTTTGTGGAAGAGGAGTTAATGAGCGATAGCTGTAGGCATGAGCAGGCAACACTCTGATGATGAAGTGGTTTTGAGAGCTGAGAGCATGTTTCATAATGGTGGTGATTATGCTGAGGTCATTAGAACCTACGCATTACATCATGGCTGCCATCAAGGGGAATCCCCCCTGGTTTGCCTTAATGGAGAAAAATGTGTTTTCCCCTCATTACAAAACCTATCAATTAGTCAGTCAGCTAATCAGTCAATCAGTAAATCCATCAGTTGGTCTAGTAGGAGAACGATCCCTGCTCCCCTCAATATGGAACATGCATTATGGATGCTGTGTGTCCTCTGATGCTCTCAGTGGTGAAAAACATTATGTTCTCATTATGACTCAGTCAATTAGTCAGTCAGATAATCAATCACAGAGCCAATCCATCAATCAGTATTTGGGTGTTTACAGTATGAAAGGCATTATACAGTAAGCAGTAACTGACATTTTATATCATTCCTGGTTTTTCTCATGAACTCATGTGTTTTATAATGATCCTATCCCTATGTCTAGAACATTCCTAAAACAGTGGTGAAAGCAGTATTTATATCTTCTAAGTAAAGTAGTAATGCAACAATGTAAAAATGCTTCTCCATTATAAGTAGAGGGTCATGAAGTCATAAATGATCTGGTGCTTACCATTGAGCTTTATGGAAATTTTATTGTATTATTGTTTCTGTTTTGTGCTGTATTGTATACATTTTCTTGTTGAGTTTTCTGTATTAAAGGCTGAGGCTATAAATGTGGTTATGTAGCATTGGCCCATGCTATATACTTTAAACACATTAAATACATAAATAAATAAAATAAGTATCATCAACAAAATATGATGATAGTATGTTAAGTAAAAATACCCATTATTCTGGCAGAATGGGCTGTATCAGTGATGTGTAAGCTGCATTTCAATGTTGCAGTTCAGGGTTGAGCTAATTTCAGTTACTTTAATGTAATGTAACAATATCAGCATTGCCACTAATGTCAAGAACAGCTCAGAAACTGAAAAGAATAGATAGCAACATAGATATCACTGCCAAATATAAATCTCCTCTCCATTATTGTCAGGTGGATGAGTGGTACAAAGGATGTAGCCATCCAAAAACACAAGTCGACCTATGCTTTCTGCACCTCGCCCTGTGAGGTCCCCCTCAGGTTTACCAGATAAATTGAACAGGAGTCCTTGACATATCTGACAGCATCCTTTTCACTCCTCGGCTGCCCTATCCCTCGCTCACCCCGCTGTCCCCTGCTCGCTCCATCCGCCACAGAGCGGGGGAGTAATAGGATCCGTTGGCTACCTGACCCCCACATATGAAAAGGGCCGACACACAAAGCAAGGCAGGAGCGGCCACTTAAAAAGGAAACGGAATGAAGGTGGAGGACTAGAATAGGAAGGAGGGTGAGCGAGAGAAAAGCAAAAGAGGGTGATGAGGAGAGCATAGGAAAAAAAAGTGCCCAGCCATGTGTGAAAGACATAATTGAAAATGTCAAAAGATGTAAGGAATGACAGCAATGAACTGGCTGAGCATGGCAGTGCAGTCTGTCAGTGAGCTACTACCTCCATCCTGAAGCGCTTCTGCCTCTCTCTCCTCTCCTACATATATTCTCTGTGTGGCACATGCACACACAGACACCCACACACACACGTATAAGCATACACTTAATACACAATAATTTGCAATATTCTCTTTTACTCATTTAATTTCATCCATCTGCTTTTTGTCTCTGTGTGACTTAACCTCTCTCTGGCAGGTTTCCCAGCAGAGCATGTGGGCGTGCAGCTGCACACGTGTAGCTAAAGACTCTAATGTATGCATGTGAACATATGCATATAGATGGATTTGAAAAAGGAAATGTGATGCCAGATCAGCACTTGACCCTAATGTCAGCTTTACTGCTTATCTTCACTTCCGCCCTTTATTCTCTTCTTCACGATTACCCCCCCTTCTTTTCCACCTCTGAAGATGAAGACGAGATTCGTAGCCCACATTGGCCATAGATGATGAGTTGAATGCATGACTTGTAAGTCAGAAAATCTACCCACTGTCAGGTGTGTTTTATCTTAAAATAGTGCAGGATGGGGGGTCTTTGTAGGTTTTAGATAAAGCTCAGTGAAAAATGCCACTTAAGCATCTTAGCATCATCATACAAATGGAAAATATATAAGAAGCAGATAGAAAAGTGAAAGCTTTCTTCATTAAAATACTTGATACATTTTGGTATGTTAGTCACAATTATAATATTTCTGTTGTGGCACAGAGAGGAAAATATGACCATAATAATTACCAAGAAAATTGGATGTGGAATATCAATTATCAGTCAAATGATCCGATATGCTCATTAAAAGTGTTTCCTTATTGTGCGGATAAAAAACATAATTCAGGTGCCAATGTATTCACTGTTGGAAATGACCAGTATATAAATGTAATTTCTAGGAGACAGGGTTGGTAGATTCCAGTTTTGTTCTGACTTTAGTTAGTCAATGAATAAATGCAAGATGAATGAATGGTTTTAAGTTAAATGCGTTATGTTATGGATGTAACAATGGTACTATAAGTGGTTGAAAGTCTATCCAATCAGATTTCGCTTTCGAATTTATATCCCTGGCAGGGTAAAACTGGCAGTAAATTAATCTCTTCAGGTATTACAACTTCAGTTTGAGGAGTCACAAAGAGGTGCGACCAGCTGATGGGGAATATGTATTTTCTTAAGGCATCAAGTCAAAATAAGTCCAGAATTATTACTTCCCATTAATGTCTGCGCAGATTCTGTCTTGAAGGAGCTAATTTTCCTTGGAAGAGAAAACGTTTTCAAAGCGTCATTAATTAAGGAAAAAGAGGGGGCCGTATGGCCGTATGGAGATGTGAGGATGTAATTTGCATAGCTTGATGACATGGGTGGAAATCACTATGATACATATAGGATTTCTGCACATTCATGAATATTCATTTATTCAGTACGCCACCAACACAGCACATCAAAAATAGATGTGCAGGGTGGAAAATGATCCTATCAGAAAATCCACGGGTGACATAGCATTCAGCTGCAGTCCTCCACCATGGAGAACGTGCTCAGTGATTTTAAGTTCATTGAGTTCAGAGTCTTGGTGTAAGCCAGTTTACACAGCCATTTGATAACAGAGCACAACAGAAATGTCATGTAAGTCTTGTGTGAAAGATACCAGGACCCCCTGCAGTAAAAACATGAAATCCTGAAAGACTCACTGCAGACCAACATACTGTAACTCTCAGTCAGTAAAAAGGCAATTCTCATTGTGGCTCTGAAACAGTAACAGACTATATCCTGCAGTGATGTCAAAGGTGAACAAGGTAGCTCATCCTTAACTAATAGGTGTTTCTTTTGTTGCCTGTGGGGATCAGTTTTTACTTATAATGTAATGCTGCCCTCCCAAAAGAGAGGGAATGAGAAGGAGAAAGGAGGAGGCGGGAGGGAGAGGAGGGTAGGGTATGGAGACAAAAATGGCTGCAGGGTCTGGGGAGTTTATTTAAGACCCAAATTAAACATCCAGCGCAAAGGCGCCAACAAAAATTAAACCATTAATGACAAATGATTACCCCCATATTAGCACCACACTAAATATACAAAGAGAGAGGGTGGCTTGGGAGACCTTGTGGCATGTGTGTATGTGTGTGTGTCTATCGGGGAAATAATGTGGTCTAATCAGCTTTATTGCTCATATGCCTCACATTAACCTGAAACAAGAAGAATATGTACTAGTGATAAACTTTTAAAGTGATAAGCCTTTTGTGTTGGTGCTCAAATGAACATCACTTACTGTAGGAGTATTTACTGAAAAAAAGAGAAATAGAAATTCCCTCTCGAAATAGGGAAATTGAGCAAAATCATACATTATGTGTGAATGTTTAAAACATAGACTGCATTGTAGTTTACATTCTTATTTTTTCTTTGGTCATGCTTACAGTGTCCCTCAGGTATAAAGTAGAATGTACTGCGGAGAGTTGTATGTGTGTGCATGTCTCTGCACATACTGTATGTTTGTAAGAATGTGTGCTTGGGTAAGCATATGTGCTGGCATGCCTGCCTCTGAGCACAGCTGTGTTGAGTTCAGCTGCATCCAAACAACCTGTGAGTGCCTCAACACACAACACAGTGGGAAGTGAGCTGGCCAGCCAGCAAGAAAGAGTGCCGACACAGCAAAGAATGCTGTGACCAGGGACAGCCGGTAATGGGATAAGTGGCGGGTTGCAAATGTGTCAACTGGAGTGTGAACGCCATGTTAGGTATGCAAATGAAGAAGAGAAACTATTGGCTTGGCATGCATGGCCCATCTATTCCACAGCAGCCTGCCACAAAGACTTGTCAGAGATGGCCTGTGGTGGTTGTAGAAATTCAAATGATAGTTTATAGGTTACTGATTGCAACCTAAGGAAATTAATTCAATATATCTCTCACTGTAAGCTAAGTGATGACAAAAATGTCCTGCTTTCTGAATGCAAGCTCTACTGTTGCTCCAACCCCAGGCTGAAGTTCTCAGAAAATTTTGCAGCATTAATGCCGATAACATGCAAGACACTGGCTACAGCTGTGCAACACACATAATTACAGCATTAGGTCCAAATGCATGGTTATAATGAACAATACTGGCCTGTTTACACCACAAAGCTGAATAGCAGGGCAAATGACTACACCATGAGCAACTTCCACATTGAAACACTTACAGGACACAATATCCAGGTCATGATCCCAGAGAGTGACTGCAGTCCACACCTGGCATCTAAATGCATATCAGTTAACTTGCATCCTTGCACACATTTGATTTTATCTACTGTATGTGAGAGTGCAGCTTCTGATAAACATAAAAATGTGTTTATGGGCTTCAATCTTGCCAACTTTATTTAGAATAGACAGATCAACTAAATCCAGCAATATTTGACAGTTTGTCATGGTATATGCATTATACTATATATGTTGATATACAATATGTGTCAGACTACCTCTAAATGAGGCTTGAGTAACCAAATCAGTGCATCCCCTGTGTGTTTCGGGTGTATTCACACCTGTATTTACAGCTGTCTACTTGAACAGCTGTCTCAGAACACCTAGGATGGACTCCACCTTAGATGATGATAAGTCAGAGGTTGTTAACATTACCTACTGTATCACAAGCTGAGAACATATTATTCTCACATAACTGTTCACAATGTTCCACCTGTCAGTGCAGCCCCTTTGGCACTGGAGTTTGCAAACATGGTCAGGGCACACTCTAGCACAGCAATGATTCACTCAAGATGCTTGAGGCGAACACATTTCCAAAATCCGAATGTCAAGTCTTGAATGAAAAATCAAAACAGTTTCATGAATGTAGTCATGTACCATCTCTCCCCTTGAGCACCCTTCAGCTTTTTGCAGTAGAGAAAAACTGTCATAGCAAAGACTGAAACATGTGTAACTTCTATCCCTGGTCTTCCCTGATAATAAGACTGAATCATCATCTTATTATCACTTAAAAATCAGAGAAATGGGGAGCTATTCAGATGTCAGGAACTAGGTTATCCATAGACCTACCCAGCACAGCCAATCCTGGCACAGTGCTACATGTTAGCATATCAGAATGCCTTTTCCCAAGTGACATTGCTGTTGTTGTGTGAAGCTGCTGGTTGGTATCACAGAACAGATTAGTCAGTTGTTGGGCCAGTTCAAACACAAACACACACACACAAACCCTCCCTCTGCACTCCACCACCACTCCCCACTCCTCATCCTCTTCCAGCACCCTTATTTATCTTTTTGATTTGGCACCCTCACAGCCACAGTTTGTTTTTTCCTCTTTGTACATAAACAAATGAGAAAAGGCCAGTGGCTGTGTTAAGTGTGCACAGGAGGGGCACCATTTATGGTGAATGCAAAGGCAGAAACAAAAGCAAAAGAAAGTGAAAATGACTTTACAGCAGCGTGCAAATGACACAGCGGCATGCCTCGAGCTCCTTTGAAGAAAAGTCAGGAACCCTTAAGGTTCAGAGAGGAGAAAAACCTGATTTCTGTTCCTCTGCATTTTTCTTTGTCCTTCCAGTCCTCCCTCCTCCTCCCCCCTCTACCCCCACCTCTTTTTCTAATTTTCCTGAGGACGGAGGTGCCTGCCTGCCTGGCACATGACATTGATTTCCATCAGCGCTTAGAAATAACCTCGGAGCTGTTGCCAGGGCAACCCGCATCTACCTTTTTGCATTTTTGCATATTGCCGCTGAGTTTTTTTTTTTCAGTCTTTCTTTTTTCATCGTGTTGGCCGCGGCTCACAGAGCGACGGGATGACAAATGCTCTCAGGTAGAGAGGCGATGGCAGGGGATGGAGAGGAGGGGAGGGAAGGAGGGGGGTGATGGAGGAGGAGGAGAGAGCAGCGGGTGGGTTGGGCGGGTGGTGGTTAGAGGAGGAGGAGATGGGGGGGGGGTGCACAGAGAGATGGATTGCTATGCCAGACAGGAGCAGGCAGGCAGGGCCCTGGCACGTAGCATGTGTGTGTATATGTGTGTGTTATAGGGGGAGGGTTATTGATGTCTCCCCCGTTGGGGGCACCGATGGACTACGGACTCCTAATTAACTACATAAGGACAGCCACCGAGATTGAGGGAAGGAGAAAGAGGAAAGATGCTTAGAGAGATAAAAACAGATAGAAAGAGTAGACAAGAGAGAGAAGAGAGAGGACAAACCAAACCCAATTGCATTTAGTGAGTCACAAGCACAGCAAGATGCTTCCCTCCTTCTAACATGAACTATCATCCACACACTCATCTGTCTGTGCTGCAGGCCAATGCCAGCACTGCCACTCACAATGTAAGCCTGCGGGAGACATCAGGTTCCCTCACTGACAGCGACAGCATGTGTGTGTGTGTGTTTGTGTGCAGGTGTAGTGGTGTGTGTGTGTGTGTCACAAGTTGTCTTCTTGCTTTGGTCATTTACAGTTCAGTGGTGTAGAGAGGGAGGCATCCTTGTTATTGTGTGGGTCTCTGCAAATTTGTATGTGCACAGGAGCATGGTGCGTGTGAATGGGTGCATGGGGGTGGCTATCGAATCACTGGAGTGTGTCATGAGAAATGTTGATGCACAGAGAGAGAAAAAGAGAGAGGCAGCGAGAGAGGCCAGGCTAACTACGACATTCCCTTACCGACATTTGCCTCATGATTTCTCTTTCCCTGCCCTGTATCAACACCCCAGTCAAAGTGCAGCCAGGGAGAAAATTAATTTCTTATTACCTGATTATATTAGTAGGTTTCGCTTGGAGTGTCAGTTAAATATTCCACATCAGCATTTCATCAAGAAAGGTATAGCATGGTATAGAGGAGTGTATTGTAAAGCAGGGTTATGGGTTGAGCAGGGCAGGCCAGCTGTGTGAGCCTGAATTGGGGGGCTGTAATCGTCTGAGACGTGCCTCCCCATCCTGAGGAATAAAGACTGGCGCTGGCAATATGCTGGCAGAAAGCAATTTGCTCGAGTGCTATTCCCTCTCCGGTGTCCACAGGACACACACACACACACACACACACCAAAGCAGTGCAATGCATGGCCATTCGATTCACAGTCTCAGGAGTTTCACTTGGTTAAAGCTCTCACCTGCATACACATTTTCTGTCTCTCTCTCCTACTCACACATATACACAAACAAGGGCTTTTTTTTTCAAATAAACTCAAGCTGACTGTATTCATCCAGCCAGCCCTCAGATTTGCCTTTCATTCCCCCTCTGCTCCAACACACAGAGGATTTAAGACGTGACCGATGACTGAGCGCACCATGCAAAACCACCTCCCCGCATCTCACAAACACACAAACTGATGGTGGAATTTAGAGGCCATCAGATGAAGAAAATGAAAAATGATATTCTGAGCACTGCAGGGGCAGCAACCAAGGGAACATACACTGATAAAAAAAGAAAGATAGCCAGACATTCCTGGTGTAAATCAATCTCACGTTATATATCCCTAGCTCAAAATGTCCTGATAAGTCTTGGAGGGGGTACGGTAAACAAAATTGATCATTACAAAATTCATGAGGTCCAGAAATCCTAACTCGGGTCTCTTTCCTCCTGGAGGGCAATGTTATTATTTTTTTTCTCCATCCCTCGCAACAAATCTACACACTCAGTGGCTAAGACTCGAGAAAAGGGCAAATTTGCATACCTTCCATAAGGAAGAAAATCTGATCATATAAATGTAAATAAGGTGAGCTTAACTTATATTTTCCTTGGGAAAACAGTGAATGGATAACATGAGTGAGCAGTGGGCTGAGGACCAGAGGTGGATGGAGTGGAGAGGGCTCCAAGGGGCTTGTGGATCAGTATATGCATTAATGTCAGGGACTGACAGTGGGAAATTAGCTTTTTTGCTCATGCTGGCACAGGCTTGAAATGTTACTGCTGTGTACAAACAGCAGGAGGCAGTGGTGCAGCATCAGCAGAAACAGAGACAAACACATGCTTTTTTTGCACACTACCTGTACCTATCTACTGCCCACCTATATTTCATGATTATTTGTTTTACAGTTTTTCTCAGTTGCTTAAGCACATTTTCTGATACACTGTTGCAAAGTGCAATCACTACATGCGCTTATACTGTGCAGCAAAAAAAACAATTTTTGCTGCAAAAGGCTGTTACTTACTCAAAACATTTAACCCATCTCTCAAAATTAAATAAATTCATCTGTGCATCACACCCACCAAAATGAAATTGCTTAAGTAAACACAGTCAAATGTCTACAGAACTGTGTCAGTAATGACTGAAGGAACTAAAACTGTATTTCTTGATGCAATTTCTCATTGAGACTTACAACCCAATAATATAGTCAAATATCCTCTACAGCTGACTGAAGTGTTCACCTTTCTGGTATGACCCCTATTCACAATACCGTATATGTCACAGTAAGGTAAAACAGAAATTACAAAAATAAAAGTTAGGAAAACCAATATCTCAATACAGCAAATTAAATATAAATTATGAATAAAAAACAAAATGTACATGGCTTAACACACATCAGTGTTAAACACATCAGTGGTCATTCAAACACTCCTCCTTATCTGGTCACAGCATTTCATCTGATATTTGACTTAACAATACACAAAAAAATATTTTATGGCACAAATGTCCCCATACATGTCTCTACGGTGATGTCTTCACAGGCAGCATGTTGTTTCTGTCCTCCCTCTGCCTATTCCTTTGTGTCCACCTAGTCCTCTGTCCAAACACATCACATATACAGTTTACCTTCACATCTTCCCCTCTGTGTGAGAGGGTGTTGTTCCTCGCTGATGTCTGACTGGTACTGGACAGCACCAGCAAGCTGGAGCATCTGAGGCTCCAACAAAAAACTTAGTTTCACCCCGTATGTGTAATTGTGTAAAAGGTAATGGCACCTGTAAATTACATTTGACAACATAAGTTGCACACAATTTTAAGGGTAAACATGTTACTGATTGAAGTTAAAGATTCAAATGTTATCAATTCTTTTTATGTCACTAACAGGTTACTGGAACTTATAAAAGAAATACACTTGAAAGGTTATGAAAAGTACTTATGAGAGTAATACGGTAATGTGATCAGGGAGACAGGTAGGAGGGTACTCGGTGTGTCATCTGGAAAGAGGAAAGCGGACAAGGAGACTTGGTGGTGGAACGAGGAAGTGCAGGAGTGTATACAGAGAAAGAGGTTAGCTAAGAAGAAGTGGGACACTGAGAGGACTGAAGAGAGAAGACAGGAGTACAGGGAGATAAACGTAAGGTGAAGGTAGAGGTGGCAAAGGCCAAACAAAGAGCATATGAGGACTTGTATGCTAGGTTGGACACTAAAGAGGGAGAGGTGGATTTGTACAGGTTGGCCAGACAAAGAGATAGAGATGGGAAGGATGTGCAGCAGGTTAGGGTGATTAAAGATAAGGATGGAAATGTATTGACAGGTGCCAGGAGTGTGATGGGAAGATGGAAGGAGTACTTTGAAGAGTTGATGAATGAGGAAAATGAAAGGGAACGAAGAGTAGAAGAGGTGACTGGTGTGGAGCAGGAAGTATCAAAGATTAGCAAGAGTGAAGTGAGGAGGACGTTGAAGAGGATGAAGAGTGGAAAGGCAGTTGGCCCTGATGACATACCTGTGGAGGTGTGGACGTGTCTAGGAGAGGTGGCAGTAGAGTTTCTGACTAGTTTGTTTAACAAGATCTTGGAGAGTGCCCGGGGAATGGAGGAGAAGTGTACTGGTGCCAATTTTTAAGAACAAGGGAGATGGGCAGAGCTGTGGCAACTACAGAGGAATAAATCTGATGAGCCATACAATGAAGTTGTGGGAAAGAGTAGTGGAAGCTAGGCTAAGGGCAGGGGTGAGCATTTGTGAGCAGCAATATGGTTTCATGCCTAGAAAGAGTACAACAGATGCAGTATTTGCTTTGAGGATGCTGTACAGAGTACAGAGAAGGTCATAGGGAGTTGCATTGTGTCTTCGTAGATTTAGAGAAAGCGTATGACAGGGTGCCGAGAGAGGAGGATTGTATGAGGAAGTCTGGAGTGGCAGAGAAGTATGTTAGAGTGGTGCAGGACATGTATGAGAGCTGTAAGACCGTGGTGAGGTGTGCTGTAGGTGTGACAGAGGAGTTCAAGGTGGAGGTGGGTTTGCATCAAGGATCGGCTCTGAGCCCCTTCTTGTTTGCTCTGGTGATGGACAGGCTGACAGATGAGGTTAGACAGGAATCTCCATGGACTATGTTTGCGGATGACATTGTGATTTGTAGTGAGAGCAGGGAGCAGGTGGAGGAAAATCTAGAGAGATGGAGGTCTGCTCTGGAAAACAGAGGAATGAAGCTTAGCCGCAGTAAGACAGAATACGTGTGTCAATGAGAGGGACCCAGGTGGAACGGTGAGGTTACAGGGAGCAGAGGTGAAGAAGGTGCAGGACTTTAAGTACTTAGGGTCAACGGTTCAGAGCAATGGAGACTGTGGAAAAGAGGTGAAGAGGCGAGTGCAAGCAGGTTGGAACGGGTGGAGAAAAGTGTCAGGTGTGTTGTGTGATAAAAGAGTATCAGCAAGAATGAAAGGAAAGGTGTTCAAGACGGTGGTGAGAACAGCGATGTTGTACAGCTTAGAGACAGTGGCACTGAAGAAAAGACAAGAGGCAGAGCTGGAGCTAGCAGAGCTTAAGATGTTGAGGTTCTCTTTGGGAGTGACGAGGACGGACAGGATCAGGAATGAGTACATCAGAGGGACAGCTCGTGTTAGATGTTTCGGAGATAAAGTCAGAGAGGCCAGATTGAGGTGGTTTGGACATGTTCAAAGGAGAGACTGTGAATATATTGGTAGAAGGATGCTGAGGTTGGAGCTGCCAGGCAGGAGGTCTAGAGGAAGACCAAAGAGGAGATTTATGGATGTAGTGAGAGAGGACATGAAGTTAATTGGTGTGAGTGAAGAGGATGCAGAGGACAGGGTTAGATGGAGGCACATGATTCGCTGTGGCGACCCCTGAGGGAACAGCCGAAAGGAAAAGAAGAAAGGAGACGGTTCAATAGAAAAGCAGCATAAACCATTTTAACCACCAACACTAACACAATGCATCTGGGTCTGTTGAATATATTTGTACTTAAACATTTGATTTTTATGTGAAACTATCAGGAAAAGCATATCCTGCTGTGAGAAAATGAGCTGTGGATTCAAGAATTGCACGCAATGTTTGGAAAATCATGATTTTCATTTGTGGATTGTGCCAAAGCAACAGAGAAAAACTAGATTGTGGTCTGATGTTTTGTTATTGTTCTCTAGAAACTCATAATACAAACATATAGCTAACTCTGCACTTTCTGCAGGGACCAGGCCTACTTTAGAAGTATATGAATGTATGTCTTTGTTGAGTTAAACATGAGCGTTTGACTGCTTTACTTTAGCTAATATACTGTATTTGGCTGCGAGGCACACAGGCTTCCAGACTGAATGTAATTGTGACGGATAAAAAGTTCATGGCTGAAAAGATACAAGACAAGCATTCTATTAGCCCGCTCCGGGACATGTTGCTCTACCTACAGAGAAAATGAAAGGACAATCTCTCTGGCTATATACGCACTGCAGGCTCAAATCTGATTATTTTACCCACCTATTGTGACTCAGAATTTGATCTTTTCATTTCTGTCCAAACAAACACTGAATCTGATTTTCCCCTTGTATTGACATACAATACATCAGATATATACCACAAACCGTAAGAGAAACAGAAGAGAAAAAAAATCAGGTTTGACAGTGCCGTTTGATTCTTCCTCAGAGCAGTACAACCCACCGAGGAACAAAATGTGATTCACATTATCATGACCTCGAAGGGGGTTTCATTGCAGTGTGACTGTGAGGATGCCAACTCGGTCAATGGTGCATGAAACTGCCTCCTTTTAATGGCATGGCATTCAATCAGTTCCTCTTGGGTATATGTCCTTGGCTTTGCAGTGGGGGCCACCCATTACAGCACTCCCTGCACCTGCCCACATCTTACTACCCAATCCCTTTTAATGCTTTTCCCCCCTTGCTTCCATCCCTGCATAAATACAATCAGCCCTGTCAAGAAAGGCAGAACCACTTGCTCTCTTCCTCTATTGTTTCTGATTGATTATGCAGAACAACCATCACTCCATCCTCCCATCCTTCCCCATGTCTTTGAATTCCACTGGAGTTGGCTTGATGGCTTCCTATTCCCACCCTCTGACCTCATAGCATGCCCTCCCACCTATACATCACCCTCATCCACCTCGGGTGGCGCAACTGTCGCCTACAACCAGTAAAAAAAAAAAAAAAAGGAAGACAAGGTGGGAAAAAGATAACCTATTGCCCTTTGCAAATTCATACAAAAAAAAAACAACATTCATTCATGCAAGTGTAAATGATAAAACTGTACCATTGCTCAGCCAGGCCTCAAACACTGAAATGCCAGAACACAACTGGCCTTGGTGAAAACTTTAAGAGAAACAACTTATTTCACTGAAAATGTGTTCGGAAAGCGATGTTTTTCTTTCACCCACAAGGAAACAGCCTGTCTGCCATAGAGTAAAAGATGGCCACATGAGAAACCATTTCTCAGTTTATTACTCAGAAACAGGGGTTGCTGTTTTTTCTCAGCAGCCTGGCATGTGGTGGGTAGCAATACAACGGCCTTGGCATGCCATGTCTATATTTCATTGTCAATTGCTCCTGTTATCATGCAATGCACATTCACTCGCACTCTGCATCAGTGTGAACTTTAACTGATGTGCTAGTCAGTCAGCCCCATTAAACCCCAAAGCAGTCCCTGGGTAGCCCTTTTGTCTTTGCTATTTGTTCCCCTTAGCAGCACTAAACAGCAGCTCCCACAACATTTACTCCAACTAAACAACCTTCGCATCCCTGGAGAGGTGTGCCTTCTCCTCTTCCACCTCCACTGGTGATTTCAATCAAAACAAGGCCAATTTGCATTCGGACAGGAAGGGGAGGTGGACACTCCTCCCCCCACCCTGGCCGTGCAAGAGCTGGCTGCGATCCAGGCAGACGAGCGTCCTGATGTCGGAGTGGCAGGAATGAGATGGAAAGGAGGTGGAGGAGGAGGAACAGGAGATGCGGGAGGTGTGGATGGGGGCAAGGGGAGTGAACGGTGGAGTAGGAGGGGCGGGAACATGGCTTGAAACAAGCAAAATCCAAATTAAGCAAACGAACAGATGGATGTTGCACATTAGCATACATGAACAACAAACAGGGGCGCCATGCTTCGTGTCCAGGAGAGTGTTGAGAGTTGGCAGGGCTCAAGGGTAAATCGGGCAGAGGATTAGAGAATACTAGTGGTCTACGTGTGTCTGTGTGTACACATATTTGTATTTGTGTAAATATGTTGGTGATTTTAAAAGGTGCTGATTATCCCGGAGAGAATAGGATGACACAAAATACAATCGTCAGCATGCACAGCTTTAATAAATGCAGAGCCATTAATGAACAGCGATTAATTACAAAGAAATTACCTTGCGTCGATTACTTTGGAGGCGCTGTGCAGCGAGGCAGGGGGTGTGTGAGCTGGGCAACGGGTAGCAATCTTTTGTTTTGGGTTGTTCTCGCGGCTGAGGACTGAGGAATGGGCAGATATAACAGAGTTCTCTCCTGTTCTACGTGTGCAAGTAGCTCTAAAGGAGACCGAGGCTGACGAAAGATTTGTGTGTGTGTGTGTGTGTGTCTGTGTGCGTGTGTGTTTGGGACTGAGAGAAGCAAGACAACTAGCCACTGGTGCCACACAAGCACAGACAGGCGTTGGCTCGCTCCATGATAGGCTTACCAGCCAAATGGTGAACTGACGGACTGGAAGTCTATCTGGTTGGCTTGATGCCTGTCTGGCTGGAAGAACTTTGCCTGGAAACGACAGATCCAGTGAAGGAACAAGGAAAGCTGTGTTTTTCAACACTATGGGGTTCTTTTTCTTCTCTTGCGCTTTCCTTTCTTAAAATCTGGCTGTGATCTTTCCTTTTGCATTTTGGCATAAATTTATGGATTAATGGATAGTACTGTAGCATGCATTTTTTATCTGATAAATAGCCATTACAGACTAAGACACTGTTGGAAAAGGTAGAATAGTGTGCTGGCTTTATTCCTACATGAATGCAACATGAATCACTGCCAGTAGACACTGGTAATGTGCCGCCGTGGAGCAATATGGTGGTGGGTGAAGTGCAGTGATATATTAGGCAATATGATCCAGCTGAGACACATAATGTACCTGCTGTTAGATTTGGCATCTATTTCTATATTTCGAAAGCAGCACTGTGGTGGAGGGAAGAGGTGATCCACCCTTTCCTTTCTCAAAATTAATCAGTAGTTTACAGAGTTACAGTTGAGCCATTTACATTTTTTTTTCATCCCATTGAAAGAGCTATAACCCCTGTGAATTATTATCAAGCCCCATTGGAAAAAAAAACACCCATACCATGCCAATCGCCAACTGCCCCACCAATGCTGTCAATCCAGCAGACACATCATCACAGAGCTCCAGGCCCAGCCAGCCACCTGCAGACAGACCGCTCACCATCTGAGAGAAAGTGATGAAACACATTTCATCATGCTGTCAAATTTAAAAGCTTGTCAGATCTACCTTGCTTGAGCTGATATAACCTAAAATGATGCCATGTAGCTGGGTGTTGTTGAACGGCTAATTAATTCAGACCTCCCATTGTTTCACAGTGTGCTATTACATTTTGCATGTAGTTGTATCTTCTAATACTGCAGAATACTGCAAAAAGTTTCCTCTGTTGTTGTGACTTCTGTCTACATAATTCTTTTTAGAAATGAAGGCTGAGTGCTGCAGGTGATGAGTCCAAACTCACACTGTTTCTGAACTGCTGAGCCGGCCAATGCAAGCTCAGGCATCCCATTAACTTCAGTTGTTCAGATGATTAGAAGTCATTCTGAATTGCCATCCAATGCATGCTGTGATAAGTTGCAGTTCCCAGGTGGGCTGAATGAATGGATGAATGGATGGATGATGGACTGACTGAACTGCTGACACCAGGTTTCAAGGAGCCCTCTGGGGAACAAACCATGGTTCTCACCTGATAATACTACTTTCCTGAAATCACGACAGTATAAATTTACTTTACTCACATAGAGGCCATTTTGGACATTAAATGGGACGTCTGGGATAGCAATTAGCAGCAGCCCAGCTACTATGTCCTTAGTTATGCATTTCATATGGACAGTTATCACTTCAAACATTCCCCATATAAAAGACCTCAAAGAATCATGTAAATGGAATGGTCTCATGAATCTGGAAAAAGATATGGGTTCACATAACAGCCTATATTTGCCGCCAATTGTTAGGTACCCTTTAGTTAGCTACTGAGTTGCTAAATAAGGAAGCTAGCTAGCCTATAGGTAGCTGGCTAGTAGCTAAATAAGGTAGCCAAAAACCATTTGGCTACCTTAATAGCATTTTGATTGCTATTTTTAAGATTGAGAGCAAATGGTTTAAAATGTCAATATGCATTTTAGCAACACATTTTTTACAGCCTATGCCAGACTCTCTCATCTCTCATCATGGATTGTGTGATGAAATTATTGCACACTAAAAATTCTAATAACCAAAACCCAAAGCTCTGACTGTTGTTAATTCACACACACCTTCATTTCATTAAGCCTCTATTTCTCTTGTGTCTGAAAGGTTTCTCATAATGGCAAAGTGACTTATTTATGAAACTACTAAAAAAACAAACTTTTAAAAGACCAGGGACTGCACCTGGGAGAAATGAAATAGGCTGAGTAGAATAGCCTACAGTATTGTACCTACTTTGTCCCCTAGATGCTCAAATGACAAGAAAAGCAAATGTGCAAGAGGGCGTGACAAAACTGACTTACTGGAAAAGTCTGCACTTGATTAAATCAACACATTTCAGCACTCAGCGACTTCATCACAGGTTTTTTACAGAACAAACAAAAGCACAGCTTATATAAACAGCACAACTGGCATTTTTCAATTATCCAATGAGGGCTGGACACATAGAAGGCTGACCTCTAAAGGATGCTGCACCTACAACAGAAACTTTTCAAAATAAAAGTTCTCATGACCTCAAAAGTTTGCTTCTGGGGGAATGGATGAGAATTGTAACATTAATATGTATTTAATAAAGAAGAGAATTGTAGTTAAAAAAATGTTTTGTAGATTTTTCTTTTTTAGTTTTAAACAGCTTTTATTACTCTAGTTTTAAATAACCTACTTTCCGTGTCTATACTATACTTTGTGTGGTTAGTTTTACATTGGAGGTGAAGCATCTGACCTTTTTCTCATTGGATAATTGATAACGCTCAGCCATCTGTGTTGTACACACTATACATTATACAGAGAGAGGGTTAGTGTTCCTATTATTTTGTCCTCCCCATTTATTTATTTTTAATGAGGACAGGCTAAATAACAGAAATGCCTCTCTGTATAATGCAATACAATTCAACAGCACCACAAATTACATCCTCCAAAATGATCATAATGTTGAATCAACACTGCTCTAAAACAGTTTCAGCGACATTATAAGCATCATGAAGGTGGAATTTATAACAGGACTGTTGTATAAGACTGCATTAGTTTTTAGCTATGTGTACCTAATAAACTGGCAACTGAATGTGCTGAAATGTATTGGCTGAATGCACTGAGATACAGACTCTTCCACTAAGTCAGTTAGCATTGCCAAGTTATCTTTCACATCTATAAACAAAATGAGAGCGCAGACGAGTTCATTGTATCTATAGCACCTATAGCACCACCAGGAATATTGTTAGTGCCTGTCAAAATTTAGACCACATTTCCCATAAGTCAAAAATGATCTTTGTGTCTTTGATCAAAGGTTTTCTATTTGTCTTTTCTAAGGAAGTTACACATGCTGGAAATAATTTTCCCCCACAGTTACTTCAGTTTTTCCACAATCTGCCATTTCAAGAAGAAGCTCTGAAAGCTCACTTTGGCTCTGACAGTCTCTGTCTGTGCCATAAGGTAATCCGTCTGGTTTCTGAACAAATCTGTCCTGGTGTCATACAGTGTAAAATGCTACGTAGACTTTGGCAGAAAATGGGAAATTCTTGGTTACAGTCACAATATTTACAGCTTACTAATAGCCTACATCATTCTTTAGGTTTAAATCTTTGTAGCACCTTTAACTGTCTAATTTGCTGCACTATTAAATTAATTTCCATTGTAAAACGTAATTGAATAAAATGAAAATATGCTGTACGAGTGAAAGTACAGATGTCAGTTCATATGCACCACCTAATTGGTCTAGTACCTGTGCCAGCCAGTGGAAGTGGTGCTGTCATAGCAGTGTCACAGTTGTTATTATCACTCACCTTCATGCTTCAGGATAGCTGCCTGGGAAAATATTTAGATGGAAGTGTCAACGTAAGGTGAGTGTTCAATAGATACTGATTTTTCGGGAACTTTCATTGTCTCTCACCTTCACATTTGTCATTTGTCACCCTGGTGGTGTCGTCCTCAGCACAGAGGAGTTTCAGACCAATGAATCCAACACAGAGACGGCAGGAAAAGCTACAGCAAGAGCTCCAATGTGTGAAAGGGTGACAATGACCTTCGACAAACAACACTGTTAACACATCACGATCAGCAGGGTAGTTGAGAAAGAGTGTGACAGGAGGTGTAAATGAGAAGCCTTATTAAACCAGTGCTGTGTGAGCATGGTGTGATGCCAATGCAAAGCTGCAAATTCACATTTCCTCTCAGTTGGGTTTGCATTGTGAATGTGGCATGCTGCATGTTTTTAAGTATATATGAATGCAAACTATTATGAACTGAGCTCAAGAAAAATGAGCTGCTCTGTTCCTGTAGTTAATGAGCAGGTTTCATTACATAACAAAAGTTATTGTTCTCTAATAAGTTCACAGCTGAGCATATTGTTGACACAGTTGGCCAAAGTCGTATATATAGTAGCTGCAATATTTTCCTCCACCTATTTCTCAATCAGCAATAAAAAAGAGAATTTCTATTTGGTTATTTATTGTTATATACATTGTTATTGTATTATTCCACAGCTATACACTCTGGCAGTTATTTTTCATTTTCATTTATTGAGGAAATATGTCCAAAATTTGTACTTTATTTTTCACACAATGGCATTTGTTAATGTTGTTTTATGTAAGTGAAAAGCAAGTAATATGGTTCTTTAATTTCAAAATGGCTAAAAGAGCTTTAAGAAGTCACACCTCTGATGTTCTAAATTTACTGCAGTGATCAACGTGTTTGGTGGCTTATTCCTTAATTAGAGGAATGATACTAATGTAAACAGTCAAAGTATATAAATATGTTTTAAATGATTAAATGTTGATAAAAAAAAGATTTGACTCCATCAACCAGATCTGAGGTGAAATCTAAAAGATTATGATAGCAATATATGAAAACAGGATACAGTGAAAATGTTCTGAACTAATTCAATAATATTGTCATTTTAACTGTAGTTAAAGATAAAATACTGACACATTTTCATGGGTTTAACACTGAGCAAATTGCTCTAATTAGTTTAACCTTGAGATTTAACAGCACAAAGAAACATTAGCTCTTAGTTGCCCCCCTTCACTGAGACTGAATTAATTATTAATTAATTGATTTCTACATTTCTGACAATTAAGACAAACTTTGAACAATAAAAATATTCATCTTTATTCTTTGAGATAGCATAGCAAAGACAAAACCTAATACCATAACAAATTACACAAGAACTATACAACAGTAAACCAAGTGTAACCCAATAACTTTCTCTGGATAAAAGACAATTGGTTTTTGAAATCATTATCTCTTCTGTATGCATCTATGTAAAATATCCTTGTTGTGACTTAAAGAGGCAGCAAATGCACTGCTGACTGTTTTTATTAGGAAATTATAAGAAAGTTTTAAATTTAGATGTAGCCAAAATAAAATATCCCTTGAGTTCCACTTTTTTTCTTTTTTCTTTTTTTTTTTTTTTTTTTACAAATTAACAAAAATTCTCAGTTGCATCATGTTATTTTATGGGTGATATTTAATGTTTTTTGGCATAGATTCTTCTCGCAATGGTAGTGAAACCCCCCCCTCCAACAAAATGCTTTAAGCTTGCAATGTGAATGTCAGCGTTCTAACCATTATCTATTGGCAGGATCAGTTTTAATTTCTTAATAATCAGTGTACAAATATAGACCACTTTTGCACTTTACTAGCAGGTAAAGTCCTTCGGTGCTAGTTATAGTGCAGCCTAGCCAACAGGGTACAACATACTGGATGAATGCAAAAAACAAACACTGTCTAAAGCTAAAAGTTATTCACTGTTAAAGACCTGCAACAAACCTCAGAAAGCCAAACAGCTGGAATGAAAGTTGAATTAAACTGATTACACTTAACATACACATAAATACCTATTCATAAATCAACTCTATATACTGTATGTGCTTCTCTTTAGAACAGAAAAAAAATGATTTATTTGGTTTACAGTCAGAAAAAAATGGCTGCATGGGACAACAGTTGCACAGATTCCTCCACAACCCCCATCTTATACAATAACATTAGAACATGAACAACAGCAATAAAAATACAATAATAAATGATCAATGTAAAATGCAAGGTATGACTGTATTACACAACATTGGCATTATATAGAAAGAGACGCGATGGTTCGGCAAAAAGGGGTTTTAAAAACATCACAACGGAAAAATGAGAAGAGGACACATTTCTCCGAAAGCTGCTCCACGGTGCTACTGCTTTCTTCTGTTTTTTTAATTTATTTTTTATTATTTTGCAGTGCGGAGGTGTCAATATCTTTACTTCCTCCATATAATAATATAAACCTAATCTAAATATCCCTACTTAACCCTAGTATCTTTACAAAACTATACACCACAACACAAAGCAGACCATGCCAGTGGCACTAGTTATTCCTAGTTTAGAACTAAGGTAGTATCATCTGATACGCTGTACTTCATTTTGAATTATGCCATTACTCCTCATCTGGACAGCCCTGCATGGCTAAATCTCTTGTTAACCCAAGATCCTGCACAGGTGTTCTGTACACAACTGGCTTTTTTTCTTATGGGCACTCTTATTTTCCATCACAGTATTGATTCTGATCAAAATCTTGTACATTGTTTCACTAATGATTTACTTACATCTTTCTTGCATGGCTACTGCACTCCACTTGAGTTCTGACAAGTCAGCGAATGCTCTAAAAATAAACCCAGCAGCCAAAGCTCAGTAATCAGACATGTATACATTTACTTTTGTTCATCCATGACCTGACAACTTTCATGGTTTATTGTAAACAATCCTGAATGTAGATTGCATTGGGCAGTCAGGTGGGTAAGGAAAAAAACAAAAAACAAGAGCAGTTCTGTACAGTATGTGGATCTGCAGGAAAGACATGATTTTGCTCAGAATTGTAATGATGGAAAAATTTAAGAAAACAGCCCATGGAAGGAAAATGTTTATGGGATTTACTCTGCACCGTGTGTCTTGTAACTTCCTGATAAATTAAAACTGTGGTTAAGTCATTTTTGGCAAAAAAAAGTCCTTCTAGGTAACAAAAACGGGCTTCAAAGCATGAGTGTGAGTTTCTGCGCATATGGGCTTGTTCATGTAAACAGAATACATGTGCGAGTGTATGTTTTGTGTCTGGCTGTGTCCTGATATCATAAATTGGCATTTTGCCTCCTCACAGGACTCTCTACATCTCGTGGGACAGGGCTTCGTGCTGAGCAGCTACTCCGTTGGCCTGCAGGGCAGCAGGCTGCTCCTCAGGCTGACCGTTGGCCTTTGGCTGAACATCAGGATGGTCAGATGGGTGTGAGCTGAAATGGCCGTTAGATTCATTTAAGCGGCGGACACGATATGTCTCATAATGGATGTTGCCTGTGATGTCCTTGATGTTTTGCATGTGTGTCCTGAAAGAAAGAAGATGGTATTACAACACCAATAAGTATTGCATATAGGTTAACAGCAAATGCCTACAACTGAAATAAGCGTTCTTGTGTCATTATATATGTTTTAGCCCAGTGGTTCCCAAAGTGGGTGCCATGGCACGGGCCAAAGGTGCAGCATTATTTGTTTTTACTGTAAATATGAACTACACTTGGCTAATTGGCCTATAGTTTTTTGTGAATTGGGGAATGCCTAATCTGCAAGGAAAAATTATCATACGCTGCACCAATGGTGCCAAGTAAGCTCTTCAAGCATCTAAGAGAGCTCAATAAAAACAGAATCAATACATAGTGTTGTGCTTGTGTGTGTGTTGTCATTGAAAAACTAAGATGTAAAAATGTTTCACTTTAAGAAAAAGAAACATATTCAACCCTTTAGCGCAATAATTATTTATTCATTGCCATTTTAGCATAACCATAGCAACATAACATGACATTTTTCTGAGAAAAGGCCTATATATTATTTCAGGTAATATTGATGTTAATTCAGAGATAAAATCAATATTATTTTTTTGGAAGTGAAGTGTCAGAGTCTCAGGACTGTTCCCAATTCACACCTCTACAAAATAAAGTAAGTGATTTCTACACTAGCAGGAGGCTCAATCCATAACAGGTCTTTTATACCAATTCCCATTTATCATAAAAAACATTAAACGGAAGCTCACCTGATGAGGAGGTCTCGCAGGTAAGCAAACTCACAGTGTGCAATATTCTCAACTGCAGAGAGAAAAAAAGAGGGAAAATTAGTACATAACTTGAGAGACAAAAATAATGCTGACTTCAGTTTTTATGCAGCAGTCAAGATAAATTAGGACTTCACATGCACAGGGGAAGATGCCCAACACATGAAACAGTTTGAAGTAATGAGATAACTAAATATGATCCATCAGAATGCCTTCTATTCCAGCTCACTTGCCGTTCCTTAAAAGCACCACAAAATGGCAGTGTTGCTCACAAGTCAACTCGAGGGCATCCTCTAACATGACATCTCTGGCAATTTTCTTAAGCCAAGATAAATTACTCAAAAGTGGAGGAGTGTGTTATCTCAGCTCTCCTGAGAAGAAGTGGAGAACTTTAAGTGAGACGTTTTAACAAACTCCCAGTGACAAGCGATTGGTGCCTCCAGTAGGGCTAACACGTGTTTGAATTATAGATTATGTCAAGAATATAAATTAAAGAAAGGAGGGTGCTATTTATGTAAAGCTTTGAAATCCAGGGGCAGGAAATTAAATTCTCTTTGAAAGGAGAAGAATGGAATAACTGCTGGATCTGTGAGCGCCGATTAGTGGCGTCGAGGGAACATGCTACTAATTTGTAACAAGCTGCACTTCTGGTATCTCCACTCTCTACTCGCGGGGAAGCAAGGAGAAGTCCCTATATACAGTACAGTATATATTGTATATCTAAATATATACTCTTTTTCTTCCCTCTGTCTCTAACTGTCCCCTCAACCCCTGAAAATAAACACTTTCTTCTCCACTTGTGATATATAGAAACTTGACTTCTGGCTTCTCCCCCTGAGGCCTAAATTATGATGTTGGTGCCTACAAGTCCAGCAGCCCAGCAGTTTCCTCTCTCCTCCTTTTCCTTGTTCCCTCTCTCCCACCGCTTGGCTTTACTAGAATGGAGCCATTGTTCTTTTAGCCGGACAAGACGGCATTTGTCCCACAGTCCATGTACTTCACCTCTCTCACCCTGCTGTGCTATGAAGTTAACTTCATAATGCTTGCAGAGAGAGTAATAGTCACCTTCAAATTCCTAACACTAAAAGGGCTCATGGTGCAAGCTAAGAAATGTCATCTTTTTTCAGGGAGTACAAATGCCTTGTTTTAGCTTGAACTAAATGCATTTCTGAGGTTCAAGTAGGACCAATGTAACCCTTCAATGTAACCCTTCATTATTAGTAAAATAATAATAAAATGAGTTGCAACAGCAAACACTTGCCCACACTTGTGATCCACTATGTTGGTTTAATGATTTTAAGCAGAGGTGGAAGAAGAAACTTTACTTTTAAACTCTACTTAAGTAAAAGTATATAGCAAGTTAAAAATACTCCATTACAAGTAGGCTTAAAGTCATAATTATCACCAAATACTCATGTATCAAAAGTAAAAGTACGTTGACCCTGTGACTGATAGATTATTAGATTGTTAACATTAAGCCATTAATACATAATTAGTAGTATTATTATTAGTAGTATTTAACTGTTGTAGCTGGTTGAGGTGCAGCTAATTTTAACTTTATATACAGTTAAGTAGTTTAGTCCAGTGGTTTTAAGGGTCGTGGCCCCCTCCAAATGGGGTTGTGAGATGATTAATGGGGTAGGTATGAAAAAAAACAAAACATCTGCTATGCAAATTTGTAGTTTTTTTTTTAAAGATGTTCTCTAATCTTTGCTTATGATGAAATACTGGATAATGTTACCTCTTTGTGCCTCGAACAGGTATTACAAGGGACCCCAACTAGACACAGCTTTTTTGTAAGGGGTTTTGTATTGTATTTTATAAGCTTATATGTTATTTAATGTAAAAAATTTGGAAAGTAACTATCAACAGTCGGTGGTTCCCAACCACACTGAATCACAGATGAAATAGACAGACAGCTTTCTAGATTCTACAGTCTGAATAATTTACAAGGTATAAAAATGGTTTATTTTTATTAAGTGATTTATATTTTACAATGCATTTATAGCACAGCCAATAAACTAGAGCACTACAGAAGAGTGTGCTGAAGTGCATTCTGGGAAGGAGACAGTAATTTGTTTAACAGTGATAGTCCCCTGTCCAGGCCTCCTTCAGCCGTCTTATTGTCCTCCAATCATACTTTCACTCCCCATCCAGACAGCTCTTGCTCTCTCTCTCTCTCTCTCTCTCTCACACACACACACACACTCACAGGTGAGGTAAAGATATTCACTTGCTAAGAACCTCCTTGGCAGTGTGAGCCTGCAACACAGGCCAGCAAATGTAAACTGTATCAAAGTAACTGCGTGCTAGAGTGTGTGAGGCAGTGTGTGTGTTTTATGTTCCTGTCTGTTATCCCAATGGACAGAGAAAGTCCTTGTAAATCTCTTCCTCTTGTCTCATACATCTCCCTAGTTACAGACTCAGAGAGACGTATGTAAACAAACGCCTGGTAGTCAAACAACAGACAGTTAAACCAGCCGGCCAGATTTTAAAGCTGCAGTTCATAACTTTCCACATGTTGAAAATTCACCAAAAATGAGACTGTCATCTTCTTTGCGAAGCTGTTTCACCCTGATATTGTTGGTACGTTGTGCAAATGATATCAGCTGACCAGGTAGCATGCATGTGGTTACATCATCTATCAGAGTGATATAGTTAGATGGCCTTGGCACTGCCCAGGTGAGACCCAGGTGTGAGTACGGTAAATGAGATGTTTTAGTGTTTGACCAAATTCCACCATGCAGATGGACATTATAATATATTATTAGGCCAATTTGTTATATATGTATGCAATTTTTTATGTATGCCATTATCCTGCCAAACAGACATTAGAAAATGATTCACCAGGCTGTGCAATTTATGTGTGTGTGTGTGTGTGTGTGTGTGTCTTAGGATTCATGTGTATTACCCTCTATGGTGCCCCATTTTGTTTTCCTTCCCAGAATCCTCTTGCCGTTCACCTGGTACTCCTGGTCACTGCCCACAACAGCAAAAGGGATCATCTCCTGTTGAGGGCACACACGCAAACACACACAAATGCACAAAGTCATTGAAGTGTTACCAGTGATTTGTTTTCAGGTCACGCTTTGGTTGTTTACCTGCTGTAATGGACAATCATGGCGTTTAATATTTCCCAAATAAATACAGGAAAGAAGAGGAGACAAAAAGAAGAAATTACATCTAACAAAGGCTTGAAGTTAAACCTGCAAAATACACATTTGTGATTTCTATGTCAAGTGCTGAAGATAACCTCTTACTGTGGCTGTTGAAATCTGAACTGACTGAACCCGACACTGTGAACTTACTCTGATTTTGTCATTGATCAGCCTGTCCTCTGCATCCTCGTCAAACTCTTTCTGCGGGTAAACATCAATTCCGTTGGCTCGCAGCTCTTCCCTAATCTACACAAAGCCAAGCACAATGACACACAGAAACATTACATCAAATTGGCTTAAGATACATAGAAACAGCACACAAAGTTATCTTATATACTATATAACTGACCACACTAAAGCAGTCTTTAAAGTCTTGGTAATCAAATTTCAGAGAGGTTTTTCTCAAAATTACTGAACATCATAAAACATCATTACACAAAGACAAAGGTTTCTGTAATGAGAGCTGAAGTCCGAATGGCAAACAAAAACAAACCCAAACCCTTCATCCATCATCTGACCATCCTAGCCCTTGCCCTGCAGCCAACATCAAAGTCAATCAGTCACCATAACACGCAAACACACTTGATGCTTGGACTGAATCCTGGTTAGGGTATTTAAGTTTGCGCCGGAATCTTGAATAGAAGCTGTTCTGACCCACTAGAGGACTTAAATAAACACTCAGTTATGTTTTACTGGCTGTTGACACTAAATGGTTCCTAATATCCTCGACACGGAGGAGTTAACATGGAGGTTAACCGCTCTTAGGAAAAAAATACATCCAGACAGAGGTATGGCTTATAAAATGGCCACCCCTATTCTCTGTATGTCTTTATAATGACTGGAACTCAGGCACTGACGTAGAAAAATAGACAGACAAGCTTCTGGGAGAAATGTCCTTTTAATGAATGACTGTTCACTCCCACAATTACTACTCTGACAATTTCCACTTGGTCCTTGATCAAACATTTCATTGTTTATCCTTGGAAGCTTTCTCAGGCTTACATTATAGGATGCAAACCAAGTGAAATTCTACAAAAAAAAGCCACATCAACTGTTGGTTAGAGGAATGTGAACAGACACTCACAGCTGGACACACGAGGACATTTAATAGAAAAACCCCTTTTATTCGGTTTGCATGTCAAGTTGCTGCAGGGAAAATAAGAAAAAAAACATTTGGTACGAAAAGCTCTTAGTCAATCTTCAGGGTCATGCAGAGCATGTGCGGCCAACCAAAACAATCCAGCTACAAGCCCTGTGGCTTCCATTCTCTGCCAGGGCTTGGTCCAGTCCCTGCTTTGTTCTTATTGGACGGTGTTACAGGCATCAGGGGGGAAACGGTAGCCAAGACACCCATCGTGCTTCTCTAAAATGAATAAAGCTGTTAGTGAAGTCTGTAGTCTTGGAAGGAGTGATGGAGAGATGAAGGAAATGACGGAGGAAGGCAGGTGGCTGTCTGCCTCCTGTGGATTGAGAATTATCTAACAGAAACACACCGAGGAAGGGATGCATGGGATGACCGTTTAAGACTCAAGCAAGGTGGAGCAAGAATCTGTTGTAGCAGGGAAAGCCATGATAAGGAGGTGACGGCTGTGACATTACTGTGGAGGATTATCAGCCCGAGGAGTGTCATGGCACGTTAGTTGACTATAAATAAGACTGTAACATACCAATTAAGCAAAATGAAAGAACAACAAGTGACTAGCCTACTGCTAGGTCTAAAATCTGCCATTCAAATGAAAGCTGCATACCTTTCCAATGTTTGGTCTGTATACATTTGCTGACTTTGGCAATGTAGGTTTGTTTATTGTGCCAGAGCTTGTGATTTAAAATTGTACAGTTCTGAACATATTGAAAGACTAAGAGTCTACAGCCATGCTAGGTGCTCTGTGAGGCTGTACTTAGGCACAGTAGTGCTTTGAGCTAAATGCTAATGTCAGCATGCTAACATGTTCACAATGACAATGACAATGAATGTGTCTAAAAAAAAAAGAAAAGAAGCAACATTTAAAGATGAGCAAACTGTAAACTGAAAAGAGCTTTGATTATCACAGAAGTATCAAAAACATGGAAATTTACTTGGATTATTTGTAGAAACAATGAATATTCATTGTTCACTAAAATGCTACTTTCTAGCTCCTTTCATTCTGTTGTTTCAGAGAGGTCACGTTTTTTTCCATGTACCACACAGTGGAGAGCTCTCTGAACTTAGCTGACTTGTACGATCACCCAGTAATTCACTGGTAGTGAAGGGCCCGCCTGCTCGGTTGGCAACTGGGCCGAGGTTCCCCATCTAAAAAAGAGCCAGACTCAAGAGTTGTGGAACGCCGCTCAGTAAATAAATGCTTCAAATAAATAGTTCTTAAATGTTTCCGTCTGGCATGACTTTCGAAGTGTTACAGTTATAGAGATGATACAGTATTTCCCAGGATGGGTACAACGTGGGTTTGCACAGATGGTTTTTGTTTGTGGTGTCTGGCAGCTCTTCATATGTTACCGACCTGTGGTTGTGGATATGCATACACGTGTGTTTGTGAGGAGAATCTGCCAACTGTTTGACCTACTGATGCAGTCATCCATTTATTTTAAGCTTACTTTAAAGACATGCTGCAGGTTTTGGCAGGTGTGATGGGAGGACGACATTAACCAAAGTAACATGTGAAAACCAACTCCACACACGCACACTGTATTTTCAGACACTTGTAAAAGCACCTCATCCATCCAAACACATACATGCACTCCCTCTCACCGTCTGTTTAAAGTAGTCCCTCTCCTCCAGGGTGAGCGTGTCGGCCTTGGCGATGACGGGAACGATGTTGACCACCTTACTGAGACGCCTCATGAACTCCACATCCAGAGGCCTCAGACTGGAGGAAGATAGAGATGACAGAGTACAACTTCATTTCATGCATAAATGTCTATAACTATATGTGTTTGTGGTTAGGATGCTCCAAATTAAGGTGTCTTGGGCTGCAGGAGGAGCCAGCAAGTAAAAAACGGAAAACAACTCACAAAAGAAAATATCTTCTACTACAGGAAGTTACAGCATGTGAATTCCTTAGAGATGAATGTAATGAAACACAGTAACCACTAGAGGGCAATCATGATCTATTTCATTACATTCAGTCCACCCTGGCTTCTCATGTTGACACTCAGCATGCTGCATTAACATATGCTGCAGTGTCATTCATATACTCACTGAAACCATTGTCCTGTTACACTCTCCTACTGTGGGTAATGTCAGTTAACTGAAAAAGAGCTTGCACATTCATTTTGAGGGTTAATGCATAAAACAGTCAGTCTAATGCAGCTCTTTGTTTGCTGTCTCCCATTATTGTATTATTGCAGTGTTTTCAAGTAAGGCTTTCACATTTCTCCTGTAACAGCCTTATGATTGTGCCTAGTGAAGCACTGATTAGCCCTGTCCTTATATCCTTTGAACTGTTCTGCACTGCTGTTCTGGTCCCTGTATGTTTCCTATTTCTCTCTGCCCTCCATGTTTTTTTCTGTCTCAACGTTGCCTCCAGTTGCTCCTCCAGACAGACTCCCCTCATGCTGTCTGCTCTGCCCTCCAATTAGCCCCAGCCAAGCCAGGCCAGCCTGGTTCAAAGACCCAGGGGCAGCTGGAGGAGAGGCCTGGCTGGCTCTCCACAATGACTGACAAGCATGTCACCATGTACATAGGACGAAACACAGGGGAACATGTGTTGCACAGAGTGAGAGAGCGGAAAGGAGAAACAGAGCTGCACAAAGGTAAAGAGAGATGACACAGTAAGTGATGCATTCAACCAGAGATAGAGAGCACTACATTGTTATGCATTTTTCATACTGAGGGGGCAAATGGCATGTGTCATATGCATTCAGAGAGCTAGGATAGCAAGAAAAAAAGACAAGAGGTTGATGATCTATGTGTTGATATTTATCAAATATAAATTACGTAACTGCATACGTCTATGTACAGATGCAAGAATGTACAAATGTACAAATTATCGTGTGAGCTGCTTCATTTGCATGAATGAGCATACATGCACACTTTCATGTGTACAAATGTATCTTTGCACATGAACATATGCAGTATGGACAGTAAATATGTATGTGTGCATGCATGCACAGATGTCCACTTAAATACCTGCTTGTGTGCACAAATTCTGCTTTTTATGTGGTTGAAGAAAAAAAATAGCAGTCTTGCTTATTTAATTTGAGAACGATAAGCTCTGCGGTCAAATTAGAAGTGGAGAAAACAGACAAGCACAGTGCAGATAGCTTTCTTCTTTCCTATAATAGATCAGAAACCAGCTCTGAATTGATGAGAATCAAAGTGCAGCTTTCTTTTTTCTTAGGGAGACATGTTAAATGAAGTAACAACAAGACTGCCCAGAGGGAAAACAGTGTGGCTGACTCTGCCATTATCAGAAATGGCCGCCAATGCCAAGACTGTGTTCTGCTTCGCTGAGCACAGTTCATCTATCTGAAACCACAGAAGCAACTTGAAAGCAAATTGCTGACATGGAAATTACATTAGAGCCTCGATAAACACAAACTGCTGTTTAAATCGCTTCAGACAAAAAGACAATAAGCCCCACCCACCCACCCAGCATATCTCCAGTGATAAAGGGCCTATAAGAGCTACCAGGGAAGTTCTCTCATCATATTCCTGCTCGTCATTCTTGGGCTGTGGTCACATGGCAGAGGCGTCCAGAGGCTTTTGGCACTGTGTCTATGTAATTGGTAACAGACCCTAATTTAAAACTTCAACTGGCATTTCTGTGTGAAATGAAAAAGGGAAAATAAGCAAAAAGAGAATAATAGAGAACGAGTTCTTAGATTTATTCCAGCACTTTCTTTTCCTCATGAACAAGGCTAAAAAAACTTGTCCAGCACAAATTAAAATTGTTATGCAAATTAAATTGTTATGTTGTTGTGTTATGTTGTTTATTTAAGGTTCAAACTAATTTTTTGGTGCGAAGAAAGTTTGATTGCAAATATGTACTGTATGTTGCACATTGTAAGTCTCCGTATCGAAACATATGCACACATACATACTTGAAAACATGTTTTGACATGGATCATCTCTATGCCAGGTCACAACAGTAGCCCCAACAGATGTATCCTTTGTTCTGCCTACAACTCTCTGGTTGGCTGTAAAGAAGACTTCCACTTCCTGACAGATGTTTGCATCTTTGCTTTCAGAATGAGTGTGTGTGAATGTGAATGTGTATTTTTATGTATTCATGAACATGTTTCAGTAAAGTGTGCATGTCTGGGATGTTTATGTGTGTGGGGGTAGTGACACTTTGCATATAGCCTGATTAGAGACAATGTTTGAGAATGTAGGAGCTGAGAGAAGGAAGCAATACAGATTCACAATGAAAGAGAGAGAGGAGAGCGGTTTGGGTGTTGTTGAACTGGCTGAACTGAGCAGCTGTAAGCAAGATGACACACAAACACATTCAGGGCATCCACATAAGTTTAGTTATACAAGTGTTAGAATGCCTACTGCCCACTTGAGTCCACTACACGCTGTGCTTTACATGAACAGGGATACGCACAAACACACACATTCTCTGAAGTAGCAGGTGTGGCGACAAGAGCAGATGATGAGGGGGTCTGTCAAACAGCGGGACACACAGACACACACATGTCATCCCCCACTCATAGAGAGAGCAATTAAGTGGACAACTGTTGAGTACTGGTGCGCAGAAATATGAAGCATCAGTGGATGGAGCTGTCACAGAGATATGCGGTCAGATGGTTAGTGAATGAGTGTGTGTGTGTTTACAGTTGGTGCGCATGGGTGTTTTGTGCGCTTTTATCTGCATGTGTGCAATACAATACTCCTTTCAAGATTCCTCTACCAACTATAAATTCTCTGTGTGTGCATTGGGCCTTGCTGTGCATCTGCATGTTTGGCTGTACGTCCTCCTTGACCCTCAGTGCACATGAGGTCACACCACTCATCACTGTTAAATCGGACAAATTACGACTTTGAGAAAAAGACCCTAATCACTGACAAAGCAGCAGGAGAGATGTGATTTATATTATGACATGTAAGTGAGGCCACCTGGTTGTTTAGAAAGACACGTGTGTTCTGCCAAGACACTGTAAGGACACTTTGGGCATGGCTCGGTTTTGTTTCTGCAGAGCCTTTCTTCGATTAATTTACTGACACATCTTGTGCCAAATGACAGTATCACTATTGTTACAGGTCCCCACAAGTGCTTCGGCTCCAAATATAGCCTTTTGCTGGCACACAGGCTCATCAAAATGTGTCTCTTGTCTCTGACCACTGTCATGTTGGACTAACCACTTGTATCCAGATGAATAATGAAGGCACTGAATCAATAATCAAATCCAGACCTTTGATGCAGCACTTAGCAGCAGATTAGGCTGTTGGTAGATTGAAGAAAGTTAGACATGGTGAGGCCACACAATTTCATACACTTTAGTGGTAAATACATTAATCAGTAAGCCTATAATCAACATGCTCAGGTAAAAGGTTAGCATATTTCATATAAATAAGTATAATATTGCCTAAACCACTACAATTTCTCCTACTCAAGATAAGGCACTCGCTACATCCTGACAATCGTTTCCCTGACTCTCTACCTCCCTCAGCTATGAGAACTGTGGAGTCCAATTTCTTTGTGAAATCTGACTCTTCAAGTGATACTTCAGTGTCTCTGAGGAGAGAATGAGTTCCACATGTGGTCACTAGAGAGAGAAGGATGATAAAGAAAAGCTGGAGAAGGACGTGGTTAAAGAGCTGTGGACAGACAATGGATCAGGGGAGATTCCCAGAAGGCCTGATTTGTCTCTGCAGCTGTGGGAGAAACTGGTGGAATGAGGAACAAAAAGTTGGGCATTTAGTCACAAAGGTGTGTGTCTCTTTAATATTTAATCTTACCAGTGGCCTGTGGGAGGTATGAAGTATATGCAGCAGTGAACCCTGGAGTCTGAGATCCTCTTCTTCCTATTGATGTTGATTTCCTCCTGCAGGTAGGCTTCATACTGGTCATTGATGAACTTCATAATGGGCTGCCAGCTGACAAAGGAAACCGTTCAGGAATGAAAAGCTAACTTTGCATTAGCCCACAGTCAATACCTCTTGCTTACAGTTATTCAAGTTATGGCAGTGATGAATAATGCGGTACTCTAGTTTCACGCAGAGTTATGTTCTTAAACTTTATACTATATATTCTTAAAGAATGTGAGTTGCTAAGTCAGTCACAAGCATTTTTTCATTTTGCCTCTATAATAATTAGAACATCATCATCAGTCATGTTGTCCAATGCAGCTTCCCTCTCGATTACATAAAACATATTTTTAATGTACAGCCCATTTCAAGCATTTCCTGTGGTATATAAAATTCTAAAATGAAAAAATTGGCTTTGATAACCAGAGTGAATAAGTAACCATACAAATGCAATGACGGAAATGACTTTACTAACAGCTACTGAGCTCTTCAGATAAAGTAACCTCAGCTCACCAGTTTTCATTGTTGATCTGATCCCCAAAGCCCGGAGTATCAATTACGGTCAGCTTCATCCTGACTCCTTTCTCCTCAATATCTACATAACGAAAAGCTATTTAATTAGAATTTCTTTTGGACACACACACACACACACAGAAAGACAACAAGCAAAATAGATTAGTAGTATGATAGAGCAGCAGGAAACACACGTTAATAATAATAATAATAATAATAACAATACTATAAATATTTCGGCTGTAGGCTACTAAACAAGAACACTGGCCAACCGTGACTGATGGACTTGATCTCGATGGTCTTGGGGATCCTCTCCTCCGGGTCGGGCTGCACCGACTTACGGCTCACCTTGGATTTGAACAGAGTGTTCATCAGAGTGGACTTTCCCAGGCCGCTTTGCCCTGATCAGGAAAACACAGACATACACAACAGTTAGAGAAACTGGGAACACATTCATTCGTGGTTTTAACCCTAGACGGTCACAATCGCAAACTCATTGAAGACAAAAGTTTCTTGTAAGCTTTTGTTCGCCCCAAAAAACTGAAGAAGACTGAATATGCCCATGACATCAGCGCTAATATATGAGTTGTGTAATGAGTGTGTGTGTGTGCATAAGTGTGTTAATAGACCATGACAATAGCAGGACAGCTGCAGGGTCTGACAGACAAGCTGTACACCACGCACACACGTGCGCCCGTACATGTCTTTTTGATTGTAAAATAAACATGAATTCAACATAGTGAGGCTGAGGACTATCATTCCATTTTTACCTACTGTCTAACCACTTAACTTATAGAAAACTGTGCTTTCAAAATATATTTAAAATATTTTCCACTCAGGGACAGATTAAGCCAGGAAGACAAGTCTACAGGGTGACTGAGAAAATTCCTGAAAAAAGTGACTTTACTGATTTTACAATGTTGCTTTATATATTCATGACATTTCTTGTTTGCTATTCCTTGGAAACACATACAGGTATTTTGTTCTTATTTGTACTAAACATAACAGATGGATAGGGTCCCCTAAAGTGGACCAAAAATAGGTAATATATTAGTAAGAACATTTTTTATTTGATTTTAGTCCTTGTTTTGAAATATTTAGAATCTTGAAAGAATCGTTCATTGTGATTGAATAATTCTTGGGATACACACATACATATGCACACACACACCAACTCCTGAGCCTATTTAATTTCCTCTCCTGTCCTCTGCTCACAGCCCCGATGGGCATCCACTGTGGCGTGTGGAGCATTGCCAAGCTGCCAGGCTGTCTGTGACACCCAGGGCGGCCTCTTCCACCACACTCTCTAAGTCTCTGTCACACACTTGCTCTTTCACACACACACACACACACACACACACTCTACATTCAGTCTACTCAGTCGCATGCATTCACCCCCACGCACTCTGTGTCTCTCTCTCTCTCTCACACACTGAGAAACCCTTGCAGCCCTCTCTGTGTGGTGGAAATCAAAAGGTCAGCTGGCTGAGGGCAGGGATTAGGCAAATGCATCTTATAGAGGAGACCACAGTGGACAGGGCCAAGACCACAGCTGCTCTAACCTTTCACTAGCCACCCAAGTGACAACTCTGTTAGCCAAAGGAAACTTTATTAGAACCACAAAAGACGGCCTAGTTTTATTATTTTTTTATTTCTATCCTACATTATCCTGCCGTTCTTCTTGTAACTCATTTACATAAGCGACTAAGAATCTAACAGGCAAAGAAAGCTTATTAAACCTACGGTGAAAAATAAGTATCTGACTGCATACTATAGCAGTGTGCAAAGGGGTGAACACAATATCACAAACACCTCTATAATCTCAGGCACCCCAGTGTCTGAAAAGTGACAAAAGAAAGTCAAACATCTATTAAACCAAAGGGATTGAAGTTTCTCAGGATTTTATTAGCCAAGCGCAAAAGGCAGGTCAATACTGGCCTTACAGTGACAAATAGGACTCCAATGAGGTGTTAGGCAACTATCTGTCAACACATTACAGAGAAGAACGTTCTACATTGCTACACTACAGTATAAGAAAGCTCTATTTGGCAACCAAAACTCATTTCATGCAGGTTTAAACTCATCTTTGTTATTTTCTATTGTAAACTTTTATTGTATTCTACTCCAGTATACCCGGTATGAGAGTATTATTTCACAACACAGTGTTATATCATCTCACAGCACAAGTTTCATTTATCCTCGAGGTGTCGGAGCAATACAAGTGGATACATGTCAGCGTTATGTAGAAATGTGCAGTTAAATAGTGCTGTTTTACTGAGGTACTTTACTTTGTTTATTCCCACAAATGAACATTAACTCAGTCATATTGCCACTTCCTCACTAAAACTCGGTCTTACACTTTCACTTAATTTCCCAAAATCTATAAATCAACATGTCTGTTTTGATGAACAACATTAGTCCATATGCAACAAATCCATGTTTGTCATGCTATGGTATGTCTCCTTGGAGGTGCACTGACATGCCATCTAGCTGTGTGCACAAAACACTGCCCTGCAGGGCCTGAAATCAGACTGCACTCTGCAACTACCACCATGTCCATATGAACCAAACATACACACCAAGGCTTAAGAATCAAATTGGGATGTAACTGAGGCTCTTCAACGTATTCTTGTTGAGTAAACTGTACCTCGGTGTGTGATAAAAACACATTTTGATTCTTTTCTCTGTAGACAACATGTGCATAGGTTTGTTTCTGTTTTATATATGTCCGCCTGCATGCATGTACACAGGTGCATTCATGGGCAATAGTGTGTGCATGTAAGCGTGCACAGACTTGATGGTGGGACCTAATTGGCGGTGTAAGCTTCAGCTTGTCAGAGTAATCGCCATCATTATGCCACTTTCTCAGCCTGACAGCCTCCTTTTATCCACTCAAGCGTGTGTGTGTGTGTGTGTGTGTGTGTGTTTGTTACATCATGGATACGCAAAGAAAAGAGCTTGTTGAGGAAGGCACCATGCTGCCTGATTCTTAAGAGAACAAGAACCGCATATACAAAACACATGCAGATTTTTTATTTCTTTGTTTTTTATGACTGAATCAAAGGACAGCTGAGGAGAAGTTTCATGATAAATTTAATGAATAAAAAGGTATTTTTCAGGTTAGAGAATCTGCAAACTAAGCATGCTGTGAATGACATCCTGTTTTATGTGAAAGTGAGAATCAATGTACAGTAAGTGCTTAAGTTCACTTAAGTTGACTTATACTGTATGTTATATATTTTAGCTTAAGGGATGCTGTAGCACCATCAGAAAGAATCCAACATGCTATTTTCTTTGTTCTGCATTTTGTGCTGTTGCTGCCTAAATTGAAAATGTTTTAAATGATTACCATCTGATCTTTTTTTGCTGAATTCAATACTGAGTCAATAAAGGTTGCAAACATTTGGAAGCAATTACAGTTTCATGTCCTCTCGGATACATCTGTGTCGGTTTAGATTTCAGGAGTTTTATCCAAATCTAACATGAAGCCATAATCAAGCCCAATGTCAGGCTCAAGGTCAGGCTGGATGGGAACAGCTAAACAAATCCTTGACCAACCTTTTCTCATAAACAATATCTTTTTACATGCAGTTATTTAGCATTAGCAACACCACCTTTTACAGTTTCATACAACACCTACCCATGGTAACTAAAGCAGAATTAAGTCATGGTTGTGTTCAGGCATGTAAAACCACTTGGTTAGGGTAAGGGAAAGATTGTTGCTATGGTTAAGTTTGTGGCCCGTCCATCTTGACATCACTGTGCTATCGTCACACTACTTCTGGCACTAAATGTTGACAGTGAAGGTAAATTGCTATTGCAAATTAGTTGCATATGGATGTAATTTGTGGAAAACAAGGTTAGGATTAACAACACAAAATGCAGGGAAAAGTCAAGGGGACCAAACGGTTCCTGAAGGACTATGAATTTATATAATGATTTTTTTTTCCAAATTGGAAAAAGCCAAGAACATGAGAGCAAAGGTTCTACCCATGTAGCTGTTGTTCTGGGTGTTTTTTTAGTTGCTTCTTAGTTGCAGATAACAATGAAACTTTTGAACCATGTTTTTATTACACGTTGAATTAAATGTGTGGCGTCTACGTCAGACTTACCCACAACCATGATGTTGAGCTCGAAGCCCTGCTTCATGGCCTTCCTCCTCATCTGCTCCAGGATGGCATCGATGCCCACGTAACTGAAATCACTGCCATGGGTCTTCTCCCCCTTACCTTGCGGGTTGGGGTGGTGGGGCTTGGCGGACTCAGACATGTTGCTGTGGCTCAGATTGACCTCTGACCCTGAAGGATGCAGATTAAAGAAAAAAGACAACAAAATATAAAAAGATGTTAATTCATGTCTTTGATTTCTATGTTAAGTACAAAGGTTCAATGTACAAGCACAAAGCATGATTTTTTTTCTTTGAAAGCAGTTAAATGTACTAAGTGTACAGATCGGTAATACAAATGTTGGCAGTGACTTAAAAAAGCAACTGCACGACTCCGACTACATAAATGCAACTGAAAACATTAACTGCAGAATACACCAAGTTCAGTGTGAAGGCCCATACTGATTTCAGCAGTTCATTTCCTGTGTGAAACAGGATATACCAGACTTAAAATTCACATTTATGAGCACTCACTCACCTTTATGCAAGACAATACTGAAAGGTAATAATCTGTCAACAGGAAGACACATGCGCACATATGTGCAGATGTGCATCTACACATAAAAAAAACAAGATAAACTTTCCCCTAACTGTTCAATAAAGAATTATTGTTTTCCCAGTGGTCCTTACTCCAGTGCATACAGTCAACTGTAAAACTAACCAATAAATCATATGCAAACAGGCACACATCTGCTCCTTAATGTTGCATAAAGTTCGAATAGCAACCACAAGAGAAATCCTGACTTTTCAGAAATAAATGATGTGGAAGTTGTAACCATAGTGAAGCAGCACAGCTGTAGATTAGAGGTGAATTTCATAATCATAAAAGAATTAAGAAGGCAAAACGGACAGACCTTGTTGGGAGACAGAAGAGCTGCCAACTACAAATCACGGCTTACCTCACTTTAAGGAGGATCAATTGCTAGAAGACGACGGCTATGTGCCAAGGCACCTCTGCAACAAGCAAACTGAAGCTCAACTCTGCCAAATGTGCTAGTATGTGCTTGCAGCAGCAGAGACTCAAACTCTTCTTAATGTAGGAGGAGACAACATTTCCTGTGCTGTGACAGAAACTTGTGGTATCGTCTGTGTGAGATTTGCAGTCAGAGACACTCCAAACCACAGACATATGTACCTGAAGCTTAATGGGGCCAGCCATCCTGACTATATCCTTCTCTGGGTGAGCAGCCGGCACGCAGTTTAGGTTTTTTTGGGGTCTATCATTTTTTCTCAGACAGAAAATAGTTCAAAGCACCAGCATCTGTAAGGTTTTTGCTGAAGCATACAGAAGCCATTGTTGCCTTTTGCAACATTGTTTGCCTGTTGTGATATGAATATAAATGAAGCACAAATAACAGTGGAACATTTGCTGATATCTAACATTCCTGCTCATAGTTTTATCTTCCTGGGCCCTTAGATAAGACAGAAAGTGTGAGATGGAGTACAGGAGAAAGTGGGAGGTTCTAAAAGACATGGGATCTCGCTAAAGTATCGCTAGAGTATCAATTTTCCAGTTTTTACTACCACTATAAAGTAGAGACTTTCCAAAAGAAAATAATCCCTTCTTTGGCTCTCTGTGATTTTGTTGTGGGAAAAGTGTTGCTAATAACCACTTTGTGCATCCCTTGAAGCATTGTGGGGGCTTTTAATTTAAGGGCACAACTGTGACATGGCTCACAGAAAACACAAACACACATTTACACACTGAGGGAGGTTGAAAGTTGATGGTATATCTCAAAAGTGTAACCACCTCTTAATTAAACAAAATTAATGAATTAGCATGTAGCCTATGATCATAGCCTTTTCTACTTCACACATGTGCACTAACATGTGCGATGCAGTGTACATGAATATGCATTAACATCACAATCTCATCCTCCACAGCTTCAAAATCCAATGCAATGGGAGTATTGATGAGTCAGCTGAATATCTCTGAACTCAATACCCTATTCTTCTCCAAGCAAGACAAAAGAGCCACAATGTTGGACCATGAGGAAGGGTACCACACCTTCAACAAGGTCTCCAACTTTCAATTCTGAGACAGTCTAATGGTTAACTGATGAACTGTGTTGTGATACCACATGTGGCTTGGCTAAAACTCAATAAATCCATTGCTAAAATCTTGGGAAAATAAGTAAAATCCATCCCCCTGTGCCCATCATCAGTCAGTAAATGATCAGTATACAAGGTTTTGTTTTTGCGCAATAATTTCCACAACCAAAGAGGCCATTTCCCTAGGACATTCATTTTATCAGTTAAAAAAAAGCAATGCTGACATTCAGGAGTACAGTTCCGTCTGTGCTGTAATGTGAACCTCATCAAGGTGAGCTGATTTAGTGCTGCATCGCTGTCCTCAAGAAACCCTGACACAGAAAAGCAGTGTCTTGGAAGTGATACAATAATCCTGAGGTATTTGGATCAATTTATCTTTAGCCTGTGAGATGGGTTTGCAAATGTTTGCATAGTGTCAGAAAGTGTTGTTTGGCTAACCCTACACTGAACTCTATTACATTGACCCGACTGCATCAGTAGCCTTTTGAGTGACAGAATGCAGATTAGCTCTAATGACATAGCCTACTCCAGGTCTACAGCCAAACTGCCTCCTGGGCACCATGACCATACCAGCCCTGGGCCATCTGCTGTCTTACAAGGCTGCTTTCTATGAATAGACAGTCACACTCTAGCAGAGGCAAAAACACAGACATAGCAGCAAGAACTTGCAAATGCGAGATGCACATGAACACATGCAACCGAAAAGGGAAGAACAAAACGGCAGTGCCAGGAGAGTCGAAAATGTTACCGAGCCCGACAACCACCCTGCTGCTTTGATATTCACTTCTCTTTCTCATGTAGTCCAACAGAGCATTTTCATTTTCATCAGCACCGCTTCCTAACCCTTTTCATTCTCAGGGCTAGGGATGAGCTGGTCATTAGTAATCGTCTTTCACTGTTTTTTTTACATAATTGTTTATGTACTGGAGTGACAGTTCTGCTATTTCCATCCACAACAGCCTCTAAAGTGTCTCTTCATGAGTCAGAGCTGCTTTTGAGTGCTATGATGCTCCACAAAGAAAGCGTTAATAACCTTTGCCACGGCATACTACATTTCTGGATGAGTAACCTCATTACAAATGAACAGAGATAGGCCTACAGTATGACTCAGATCACAACTCAGTGGCCTCAACCGTTGAATCCAAACTGTTCTCAAACGAGACGGACCCAACGGATGCATCGAAACAGAACAATGTATCAGACGTGAGAATTCACTGGAATAAAATTCCTTCGAGGAGCTGTGTTTTATCTAACTGAAGCCAAAAAAAAGCCACAGAGAGTCAGTGGGGTGCACAGTTCATTCAAATGAAAAATATGGTAATCGGACCTGTGCAGAGGACCAAACAGGTGCATCAATGAACCTAAACTGACCCCTCAATGAGAAAACACACCAAAATATTTGGCCTGGACTAATCTCCCTTCATCACTGCAAAGTCTCCAAATGAAAACAGCATTTATTAAAGTGCACACAGATGTTATGTGTGAAGATCGCGTCCAATAAATACACTAGGCAAAGGATTTTTTTTTGCCTCGTGACATGCAAAAACGGCACTTTAGGATTAGCTGATCTGAGAGCTTTGTTTAGTGAATGGAGAGGAGTTCAGGCTTTTTCTTTGCATGAATGGATAGATCCCATCAAAGAGATTACTCTAGTCCTTTATCTTCAAATAAGGGCACTTATAGTTGTCATTCAGAAGCAATATTCTCTGAAAGACCATTGGTGTTGTCTTATTGATGAAAAGTGCCTGTATTTCAAAGTGCTTGAATTTCACTCATACAGTAAAAGAGTTTCTGTCGTGTGTGTTATCTGCATTATGGTAGTTGTTTAGTTTCCTGTTTGTCACTGAGGGCTTCACAGCAGACAAACCACAGCATTAACATCCGCACTAAAACGTTTCTAACTTAAAAGGGGTACTCCACCAATTTTACACATGAATGTCAGTTTACTCGTCACAAGGAGTAAGTCTGAGAATATTTCTCAGTTTGAGCTTAAAGACATACATCTTTTTTTAACAGAAAACCCGTGTTATAACTTTGGGCATGGAGTTTGAAAGATGCAGACATTTACCAGGTAGGGAGGATATAATGAAAAATGCTGCCAGGCTGCATTGTGGGAATTGTAGGATCCAGTGTTTTTGGATCATGACCCATACTAGGGACTAAAAGTCAAGATATCTCTGCCTCTTCTGCTTCAATTTTGACTACTCTTTCAAATCTGTCCCCCAACTTTTTGGAAGTACAATATTAAAATCACTGGAGTGCTACTGTATCGAACCATTATTATTTTATTTAGTTTCTCGGGTGCTATTTTACATCGTTGTCCCATATTATGCCCTACGTATTGTACAGTACCAGTGCATAGTAAGGTATAAATAAGTAATTACTGTTCATTAGTGTCATTATTGTGTGTGGATAAGCTTCTGAAAGACTGCACAAATCATCCGACAATAAATCTCTCCGTTGTAACCATTATATTATTTAATACAGGACAAAAGTGATAAACTGTACAGTCTTGAAGTGAGAGAGTACTCAACAGACTTCTTGGAAGGCATTATACTGTAGCACAATACAGCAGAATTTATTTCTGTTAATCCTGAACACCAGCATAGCTCAGTGGAGACCAGAAAACACAAAACTGCTTTCAGGCAGCATTCTTGTCTGGCCTCAACCGTCACAGGAAAGTAATTCATCATGTTAATATTTCGAAAAGTATGTAACATGCAAACATTTAGCTGACATGAATCAGTAATCACTATCCTGAAGCATCAAATCAACTTTGTTCCTTCCTTAATCTGACCTGTAATCTAACCCTCCTGTAAAACTAACAAACTAAATTTTCTATTTTGCTGTAACAAAGAATCCCCTTCCCACTCTAGACTCACATATAACTCAACACTCCCCTCTCAAGCCCTTCATTAAAATCCCATCAGGCACATCACATCCAACCCTACATTTAAAATTCACTGAGTGAAACTTGAATGTGTCTATGCCAGAAACAAAGCCTTTATTGTCTTTTTGAGAAGCCTCCCAGAAACCAAAGAAATTCAGTTTCCTTCCATCCACAAGTGCCACTTCAGCACTTTTCAGCCTTGCTTTAAATTATATGAGAAAGTAGGTTTTTGTATGTTATTGTTTAACTCCAGCCCTGACAATATCAGTATGGTAAATATCCTGCAGAAAGGGGAAGAAAACAGTGGGTGAAGGATACAAGAGACAAAAAGAAATCAGTAAAATGATTTATGGCATGAACAACATGTAATTAGTGCAGATCAGCAAACTGTTTTAATGGTGTGGTTGATGACCGACGCTCTACACAAGGAACTGGTCAATGTGGCAAGGATTTTATAGTTGACCATAATTGGTTTTCAGTTCTGGATTCAAACAGTTCACCTCACACATTTTGCCTAAAGTTTTAATGTGCATGCTACACTCATGCTGATGTTTTGCTGCACCTCTAAGATGAATTGTGTGGGAAAATCCTGCTGCTGTCATGCAGGATACAGGAAACGAGACATGAATTGAAGTTTGGTGCATTGAGACACATCAGAAGGCCAAATAAAATGGAGAGATCCAGTCTTTCAAACTTAAAGCAGAGGTATAACTTATACCTGTACTGATGACAAGTAGTTTTGGTCAAACACAGGAGAAACAGACCCCGGTCTCCTGTGTGAAACCAATAATGTTGTTGATTGTTTTAAGGAAGTGTTTATTTTTAGCCAAACCATGATCTTTTCCTAAACCTAACCAAGTAGTTTTGGTGCCTAAACCTAACCAAACTGCTACCGTCACCTGAAATGTTTTTCAGCAAGCTTTATTTTAACCAGACGTTGCATATTTATTATTGCTAACTTGACTTGTGTCCATGTACACAAATCCTATAGATTACATTTTGTGACTATTTCATAAACTGCCGTGATACTGTGTTGCACACACTGACAGCTCTTGAACACTGTCTGCCATTTAAAAGCTCTATTTAAAAAAAAAAAAAAAAAAAAACATGGTTCCCATGAGGTGAAACCCCTGAATCTCGGCCCTGGTGCAGTTCAGTTACATATTTCCATTTCCTGTCTGTGTGTGTCTATGTAAGTGTGTTTCTCTGTTAATGTCCTCTATTTGTCCTCTCTTTTTTAAACCGGAGATGACATTTCCACCGGCCCTTTGGTGGCTCCCTCTAAAAGAGGAAGAGATCATTAAGGTTTATGCCTGCTGCCGCCTGGATGAGATGGACGGAGGATCCAGAAAGAAAAAGGCAACACAAGGAGTTGACTGACAGTCATAAGTGCGTCACATGAATACAGGATTAACATATGCACAATTTAATATCAACTAAAAAAATTTATGGAATAGTTTTATGAGTACGGTCAGGTAAAGAATTAGCTTTGTTTTTAGTCTCAAATGAGAAATATACCCTGTCATCTTGAGACACAAGCACATTAAAACACATCACTACCATTTCCAGTGCTATTCTAACTGCTTCTTTTCCTGATAATAAGTAATGGCACTAATACATTTAGTGGAACACAGTAAGAGACTATAGTGGCTTACCCCCAACTGAGACAATAAGACACACAATCTGTTATGCAGAGCATATACCGTAGATGGCTTGAACCCACAGTGCAGCTGAATGCAGTGCAGGTGTGACCTGCTGTACTCCGCAGAGACAAACGTTCAGATGGTAAAAGCTATATGTATGTGTTTCACAGGAAGAGCTCTGTTCAAAAATAAGACATCAGCCATACAAATGATAGCTGGATAGAAAATAAACTCCTCCGTGTCATGTCAGTAAGTCATTTGATCAGATTTCTTTCCTTTTTAAAGGTAACATATTGATATAAAGGCTTCCAGACTGAACAACATTTGCAAAAAAAGCCGTAATGCTAAAGCTGAATAATAAACTACAGTAGACAAAATAATGTAAAAATGTCATAGAAAACGACTCTGAGACAATCATTACTACAAAACACTGCTACAGCGGTGTGCCATATTGGGTTGGATGCCAATTAGCAGCATTTGTCAGCTACAGTATACTGAGACCTGGCAATTGCGTTTTGCTATACATGTCTTCAAAGAAACACATGACAAGACTTTGAATCATCTGTGCCCAAATCACAGGTGCACTGGTCAAAGTGTGAAAGTATTCATGTTGGGGACTACAGTCAAAATGATGACAGCATAAAAGCCAAACACAGGAACAGCAGCCACAAGTTTAAACTGACAAGAAGAATATGATTTTATATTATGGCAATGCTTACAGTCAACATTTACTGTGCTAGCTAAAACTTTTCTTTTTCCCTTCAAAAGTCCCTTTCCAAGAGGTGTTAATATTATTTTGTCTATACCTAGTACTGATATTGGGCCAACCACAATTATTGTTACAAAAGTCTTTCTTAAATCTCTGAAAGCATTTGCCAGTTTTTGCCTGGTGTGGTGACTTCAGTGTCAAGTGTATGTGTGTGACAAAGGAGCACAGGCCTCTAGCTTAATGCTACATTGCGTTCTGTTTGAGGTAGATAACATGGTGGTGTGTTTACAGTAGGTAGTGACAGAGTAAGGTCGACAGAAGGGAGCTGGGAGGATGGAGGAGGTTCTCACTGGGCTGTCATCCACATCCAAGAGAAAATCCCTCTCACTCAATCCCTCATCCATACTTAGAATCCAAAGGAACATGGCGATTAAAAATCCTGACGTGTTTCTCCATAATAACTCCCGCCTGCTGCGTAAGACGACGAGTTTCGGTGAGGTCGATGACGGCTACAGCTGACACAGACAGACATCAGCACTTCAGAAGAAGTCTGATGAATGCCACTGGTCCACTTCATCTTTCCGCCTTGTCACTTGTGTCGGCCCACTGAGAATGCAACCCCAGGCCTAACGTGGAGCAAAGCAGATGGTGCTGCTCGGTGCTGAAATACAGCTCTCCACACGGAAACTTCTGGTAGTGTAGATAATGATCTGTCCCAAAACACCTCAAAAAAATTTAAAGGGTGAGAAGAGATGGAGAGAAAGAGCTGTAGATGGAGGGTCATTGAGGTAAAGGACACGACCAGGGAGAGATGAGATGTGAGATAAATGCTACAATAACAGTGACGGGCTGAAAAACAACAATAGTGAGCACAGTTTGGATCGATAGCTGTAAGCAGAGACTGAGAAAATGAGAAAACAAAGCCCAACACAGCAGGGCAGTCATTGTGGTGCTGAGTACAACTGTAAGAGTCTGCTGTTCTGGGCACCTCCGAGTACTGTAGGCTAACTGACCACAGCAATAACTCAAAGCCCAGACATTTCTGAGAAACATGGAAAGGGAACAAGGAGGGTCCAGCCACAGACCCATCCACTGCTGCAGTAGGGGAACTGGTACAGGATAAATGACAAGCAGAGTCCATGCTGCTGTAACTCACAACCATTAAGTAAGTGGGAGAGGGGTTGGCTGGTTCGAATATTTCAGTGCTGGATGCTGTGTAGCATTTAATGAGAGAAAATGAGAAGCCTCACACTGTTCAGAGATGACTTCTGCACTTGAAGATTGTTCTTCGCACCAGTAAGTTGTCCATAAAACATATCGCTAATCAGGTCTCTTCATAAGTTCACTTTACAACCAAGTGTATGAATCCAAGTGCGAATAGAAACAGAGGAAGAAATTCAAGAGATACAAGAATGAGTGGCCCAAACTGTTGTTATCTAGAGTGTGCTGCATGTGGTCTAAGATGCCTATGATTATTTGTACAATTAAATCAGTAGTTACAATTAAGAACTTTCCTTTTATAAAATAACACATTTTTAATAATAAGTGCAAAGCTGGAAATTGATTCTAATGTAAATAACCATGTGGTGTTTGTGCAAGTCAGAGACCAAATATAGTAAATTCCCATTATCTTCCCAGAATCAAAAACACTGTGACAGATGACCCATAATGCCTTAAGGAATAATACTGCCACAGCGCAGTAGATGAGAGCATGATGGACTTCCACCCCTCCTGTGCTGACAGGCCCACAACCTGTCACCTCTGACAGGACATGACATGTCTGACTTCCTCCCTTCTGTGACATATAGAACAGAAAACATCCTCCCACTGCGTGTGGTGACACAGTACAAGATAGTTTGTAAAATGTGTTTCCTTTTGACTAACTATTGTTTTTTACAAAAAGACTGCTAGTTCATCATTTTCTATTTCAATGCGTTGATGAGGGAAATCAAAAAGAGTAACATTACATAAGAACTACATTCTTCACTTGCTGATGGAACAGGAAAAGAAGACAAGACTTCTATGCACATGGATACAATTAGCTAGAGGATTATGAAGAAATACTGTAATGTGGGAAAGAAGTCTGGTTGTTTACTGTAAAACATGTTCACGCCTCTTCTCCTCTCAGCTCTGCTGCCTTCAGGGAAAATTCTTTGGTCAAAAACATGGGCTAAAAGTGCAGTGAAACAACATGATGGGAACAACAGGTTAATTATATACAGGGGTAAATTTCCCTTTGAAGAATCAGGTTTGATATCTTTGCACCTGCAGCATTTAAGGTTTCTTGAAAACGATATTGCTGACAGGACTGATAATGATATTAGGTGTTTAATCATAACAAGAAAAAAACTTCTATGTGAATTTATTCCACACCACTGGTCCCAAACAATCCTAATGAAGAGTTTATCTGTCGTTGATTGAATTACTTATTATCAGCAAGCTAATGTGATTGGCAACACAAAACAATGGCTGATTGGCTTTACCTGGTGCCTATTGTGAAGCGTATTGTAACAATGCTTTATGTAAATCAGATATGACACAGCATTTGGAATTTGCAGTATCAAATGTATTGTGTGATAAGCTCCAGCACACTGACACTGCAGGCTGACTACTGTGGGAAAAGAAATTCAAATTAATGTCTTAATACAATACTGCTCTGTTGGTAATGTGACGCTGTTACAGTGACTTGAGGGTCAAATGCATCACTTTTCTTGTCAAATATGAAGATACAATGTGGCTGATAGGAACAAAGTAAGGATATCTACAACATATCTAATGCTGCTGCTACATGAGCTCCATTTGTAGTCTTTTTTTTAAGTTGCTTTAGATAAGACTTGACTGGGATTCCTGGGTGCAGCATCCAACAAAGCAACTATTCAGCCACCGTACTGCAAACTGAGTAAAAGTAGACCATGTGACTCGCTGAAAACATGGAAGATAGCTGATATTTCAAAAGTTTTGCTTTTACTAGAAGCAACCGACGAGCATTAGAAGAGAGGAGTTATTACTATTCCCTGTGGAAGCGCAAAACTTTAAACTGAAAATATGAACTGTTTGACTCTTCAACTCTCCTTGAACTTGGCAACAAACTCTCTGGAGAGCGGACACAAGGGATAGTCAAAATTAAATCACGTCAAAATAGCTTGGCTCCATGAGTGCCTGGCTAATCCACTGCACTGGATCAAAGTCAGGCTGGAAACTCTGTCTGATGTGATGAGAGCTGAGGCTAAAGGAGAAAACATGAGTAGAGAGAGCCCTGGAGACCTGAGATCTTAAAGAGTAATAGGGGCTATCCTGATTGGTCAACACGGTTTCATTATGGCCGATTGATTATCCATGCATGCTCCAGAGCTGAGGACACAATGGGAGGGAAAGGGAGAAAGAAAAGGAGAGGGGAGGTGGAAGAGTACGTGGGGGGAGGCGGGGGAGGGGGGGTAGTGCTCACCCCCCAAATTCTTCCCAATGGCTGAACAATGGGAAAGGACAGAGAGAAGAAAAAAAAAAGAAGACATGAGAAAGTACCAGGCCTGCATGCTAAATTAGGGTTTTTCTACAGATCTCCTGCCAAAAACACACTCTCCACCTCAGAACTTCATTTTGTACATAGCACACATGAGACACCTGGCAAACTAACTTTGACACAAAAAGCTTCAGAGCACCAATCCATCTCTCCCCCCTTCTGTTTCTCTCTCCCTCCCCCTTCTCCAAATCTCCTTTCTCCAAAATCATTTACAGCTCTCCTTGTAAGACAGAAAAGCACACGGCAAACATAAAAATGAACAACTCACCCAACCCTTTTCCTCTCCTTCTCTTCACTCTCTTCCTCTCTCAATCACAGCTCCAGCTGGTGAGACTGGACTGTTGCTGCTCCCGTGGCCACGCCCACAGCTCAGTCATGTGACCGCTGTCCCAAGTGGCTAGGAAGGCATTCAGCAGCCACACCCCTCATTCAGAGAAAGTCAATGGAGAACATTGTGGATATAGCAGGCTCAAACCACGTGCGATTAAGTAAACCCAATAGAGGAAAAGCTGTGTGTGTGTGTGTATGTATGTATGTATGTGTGTGCAGTTTAATCAAAATGAAATGACAGTGGGAGAATGTGTTTATGTCAAAATACAGGAACATTTATTTTCATTATTTTCTCAGTGTGTGTGTGTGTGTGTGTGTGTCTGAATGTTTGCACAAGACAAGAGGCAATATCCTTCTTACTTCACTGTCCTTGTGTGTGTCCATCTGCTTTCTCCCTCCCACTGCTTTGTTTCACTTAGGAGGGTATTGTGTGTGTGTGTGCTGAAAACATTTGGTCATCTCTCTCTTTCAATCCTCAGGGCTCTCTCTCTCTTTCTCTTTGACAAACACATACACGCACACACACAGTCTCCATCCCTCCAAACTGTGGTTGACTTGTGACTAAAGCCATGACTAAAACAGAATATTTCCAAGTTTAGAAAAGAAAAAACATCTTTAAAGGTATAGTTTACAGTTTATAGACATTTTTGGAAATACACTTATTTGTTTTCTTGCTGAGAGTTACATCAGAAGATTGATACCATCCTCATATCTGTGTGCTAAATATGAAGCTATGAGCCTACAGCATACAGACTAGAAGCAGGGGGAAAGTGCTAGCATAGCTCTCACCAAAGTTTAAAAAACCCTCCTACCAGCACCAAGCTCATAAACCCCTGTTGATGAATCAATGACAATTTGTGGTTTTACAGGGGTTTATGTGCTGGATTATTTCTTGGCCAGGTGTAGTGACTTCCTGGAGTCACTGATGGTTTCCTGGGAACTCCACAATGACCTTTAGATTTTACCTTTGGAGAGACCCAGGCTAGCTGTTTCCCCCTGTTTCCAGTCTTTATGCTAAGCTAAGCTAACTGTCTTCAGGCTGTAGCTTCATATTTAAGGGACAGGCATAAAAGTGGTATCAATCTTCTCATCTAACTCTCACCAAATAATAATCATACAACAATATGAGCATATTTCTCAAGATTTCAAACAATTCCTTTTATAGAGAGGACTTCCTGACTAAAAGCCAAATACCTGATTGTCAATCAATGGTTTTACATGCTCTGTGCTGCTGTGGTGCTTTCTCTATTTTTATCTTGCCGTGGTGACCTGCTACCACTCAGCTTACAGAAATATGAGATACTCATGTACCAACAACTTGAGTGAATCAAGTGGCACTAGATTCAATATTGGCTGCAAAACAGATGAAAGTGTTTCCAAAACCCAAATGTTCTCTGAAAATATGCATTGCTCTGGTGTGCTTCCTGTGTCCCAGTTCACAGGGAGGTTTACATTCATCACAGCCAACCCACTGACTGCAAAATATTAATGTAATCAACACGTGAAAAGATGTTTCCTAAGAATAGTTTCTATGATTAAAGAAAGATTCTGGTTATAAAATGGATTTGATCTTGACTGACTGGAAGGAGTGAGTGATTCATTTGTTCCTTTGTTGTTTTTTTTTCCATCAGCATACAGACTAAAGGCCTGAGAGAGAGTTTTCATAACATTCAGGAGAAAATGCTTTCTTCCTGTCAAAGCTGGAGCTGAATCTTACACTTGGCTATGGTATTGTTGTGAATAAAAATGTACGGAAACATGAATGCATCTGTGTTTATATCAGGTAATCTGTGCTGCACATTACTGGGACATATTCATTATTGTTATCAGCTCCATTTACAAGTCTTACAGGTATCATGTGCTATTGAAAATCCCTGGAGTTGGCTTGATTTAACACTGAATAATTTAACATTTAGATGGATTTTGGAGACATGTTTTACAATAAGTTCTCTTGTGGACTGTGTATGAACAGCAAATAGGCATTCACAACCTCTTGGCTTCATAATTTAAACATTTTGATGGGGTTTTGGTTCTGTTTTAACTATCACTGCTCTAGCTTGTCAATATTTTATAAACTAGTTGGGTTATTGATAGATCCACTGCAGAAATTCAATTAAGTCTAGCAATGGACTTTCTCTCAGCAAATGATTTTTTTCTTGAGATCAGGATCCTAAATCTGCCACCGGTCTATCTCCAGTGTGCTTTTACTGTCCAGCAAGCCTGAAAAACAGCCTTTTTGAGGTTCTGGGCAAAAACTCTGACACATTCCTGCCGTATATCTCTTTTCAGCAAAGAAAACATTTTCCATATAGCTCTCACTAAACAATAAACAATGTTGTCAGTGAAACCCATTTCCTCTTGTGAGAACCAAAGACCAAAGGAGAGGTCTGCTAGCAGTGCTATTTTATTAGACGTCCTGAGAGCCTAAAAAGCAGCTTTGAGCAAAAAATTCAAGACAAATAAATTCAATTAGAATCTAAGCTTGGTGATTAACTGTGTAAGGCAATATGTGTGTATGCATGCAATTTTCATGCCTGTTTACATTATACAGAACAGGCACTTCTTCGCTAACAGATTTCAGAAAACAGCGTAAGAAACCCGTTGTTCCACATTGTAATTACAAAACTCAACTAGGAGTCAGATTTTCTTGCAGTGAAGTCATGTGCTTACTGCTGCTCTGCAAAGCTCAAATTAAGGGATTTTTGTCGTGTTTCATTATTTATTTTTTTTAAACACAGTGGCCATTTCAGCTCAAACCACTCAAACATTTGGTAGCATCAAATCATGCGGGCTGGAGAGGTAACTGAAAACTAATATGCGGTGATGACTGGCATGCCGTGATTGGCCCGGAGGTCAGGGCTGATTGCTGAAGGCCACCATATCAGGGCAGAGCACATATGGAGCTGTTTAAAAGAGCCACCTCCATGACTCAGTGGACTGAGTGTCTCGATGACACATCCTCCACAAGAGAGGGGGAGAGCTGAAGGGAGGGCAGAAGGGAAAGAGGAAGAAAAAAAGAGATGATGGAGGAGGAGGAGGAGGAGGTGTGGGTGGTTGGAAGAGTAAGAAGCATGAGGGAGAAGGGTAAAGAGGAAGAACATCTGGCTTGGCCTGGATATCTACAGGAAAGATAGCTGGGTCTGTTGGAGGCTTCCTGTTGTGTTTTTTTATTTGCTGTGGTTACTCTGCTCCCCTGTGGTGCAAATGGAGACAGCATGTGTGTGATGAGTGAGGATGGTTTATCTCAACACCCTAAAGTGGCCTCAAAGACTCAGCCCCCCCCTCTGACTCAAATCACTGAACATACATAATAGTACAGATAGATTTGTGTATATATCTTGAGCTACTTCACATGTTGACAGTAAAATACTTCACTCCTCCAGGTTTAGTCCTCAGACCCCAGCTTGCACATTTTACATCAAGGTTACAATAACTCAGGCCTGTGTTTGCTTTTTCAGCAGTTTTTTTTCTGTACTAACAGAGTAAAAACTCTGTGCTGTATTTATAAAGATGACCGCAAAGAAGTTAAACTGGCCAGATTTTGTGGTCCGAGCATTTGTTTATGGGGAGGTGTTTGCCTACAGTGTCTTTTGGTCTGTTTTAAGCCAGCAAAGTTTTCCCAGCTGGACTGCTTAATACTGAGAGCTAGCATCAAGGACTTAGAAAGACAGAGAGACCAAGTAGCCGTTACCGCTTTCAACCACCATAAAAGCATTGTCTCTTTAATATCAAACCACAGCAGCACTCAGGCGAGAACTTGTTTCTTCAACTCGAGAATGAAGCAAGGATTTTAAGAAGAAGTGTAGAATCGTGTCCAGTAAGCAGATTTGTTACAACTAAATGAAAAGAAGGGGAACAAATATTCAACCAGCACATTGGGATGTTTCTGTGCATCCATTTTCCACATCTGCATCTGAAGAGGATACATCATGCCCGACTTGATTGGCCTTAATGGAAACCAGTTGTCCCTCTTGCCTCTGCAGAGTAATAGTCTAAAACATTCAAGCTCTCCCACAGACACAAAAGACAACCAAACAGATACTCACAAAGGGTTTCCATGTCGTGGTTGTTGTATACCTCACTGCAAGTAGAAGTCATCTCTCCTGTGAGCCCTTATCTGTCTCTTCTCTCTCTTGCTTCCAGTAGGATTTAACAAGAAAAAAACTCTGATAAGGCAAGAAAGCCTCTGAATATTTCCCAGCCTCTTAAGTTGTGTCTATGTGGCAGCTGCTGTTGAATGCTTTACTACTCTGTAGATGACCAAGGGCTAATCTAACTAACTTCGCTCCCCGATACACACACACACACCAACATGTACTCTCTAGTTCTGATGTTGTGGAGTCAAAGCCTTCCCCGATGAACAATAAACACAGCGACTCCAAGGGATCGGCCTTCTGGGGAATCCCTGGCCCCTCACTGGATCTGCGGGGGCGAGGGACAGGGATGACTCAACTCCAAAAATGAAGAGAAGGCGGAAGGAGCTCTGTGATTAAACTTTTTGTGCGGTTGCTGCATGTCTTCCAGAAACATCTAGTACAGTTATGATGCTAATTATCTATAATAGAAACCTTCCATGTGCACAGACATGGAAGCAGATAGAGTCAGAGAGAGGATTTCTGCTTTTAGAGATCATAAACCTTCATTTTTTTGAATTGGCGTTACATTCAAAATGTGTTTGCCAGCACTGCACAACAAGAAGTACCTCAGTCTTTGACTGAACATTGGATTTTAGTTTTCCAGTGCGACCATCCAAGGCGACTTTTCCTTTCCCCCGAAGCTTCAGTTGTAAGTATGCTTCCTGCATCTGCCTCCTCTTCTACTGAGTGATGTTGATGTCTGCAGTCTGCTGTGTAGCATCACAAAGCACTTCACACCATCAAGGCTGGAAGTGAAAGTTCACCCAAAGCTCCTCCAGGCTCCATTGACAAGGCTTTTCTCAACAGATGATGGTGTTCTTCGAGGAAGCTAATTGCCCGTAAACCATAAAGCTGCAGTCATATTCTCTGAATCCCCATCACTGAAAACCTCAGTTATGGAATAAGATCCAGTCTCAGATGCAGCACTGTTTTTGCATGCTTTTAAAGTCTCTGCCAATTATTGCAAGGTTAAGACTTCAGTATCCTTAATGATTCAGTAAAAGCTGCCTGTATGTTCCCAACTGAGTGACCAATCAATCAGCTAAGCAGCAGGTCTGCACAAGCCTCACGGTGTGAAAGATGAGGGTACTTAACCACAAAAGAGGCAATGAGGATTATTACCAGAATAATATGTATTACTTGCCTACTCTGCCTGCATTGAACTGTTACCCAGTGCTATGTTAAACAGTAAATGCCAAGTTGTTTTTCTTTTGGTTTATCTTTCACTGTGCTGCTTATGTGCTGAGAGTTTCCCAATTGAAATAAAGATTAGAGTTTGCACAGTTGAATTTCACATCTACAGAGCTGACAGCCTGGAAACAGAGTAAATGGCACTGAAATTACACTTCAGCATCACTTCATCACAGCTCAGTGGACCATGATGTTTTTACAGTAACTGGGTAACACATGTCCTGCCAGAGTGAAATTGTGATTTTCGTTTTATTTATGTCACTTCAAAACATATTTTTAAAACTCATGCATCTGTAGGCTCACACCAAATTTTTTATTTATGAAAAAAACTGGATTTTTATATACTTTTTAAAATCACAAAATCTAAGTTACAGGGGAAACATTTATTTTGAGTGGTTTTGTAATACCCACTACCCAGAGCTTTGCATTTCAGCTTTGCAAGATTAAATCTAAGTATCTGTACTGTCTTTCGTTCCCTTTGACAGAGAAAATCTCGGTACAAACCTGCCTCTGTGAACGGTTTATACCTAAAGGGGAACTCCCCCGAAAAATGAAAAAAGTTGTAAAGTGTTTTGTGGCTCCAGAAGAATCTATGTGAAATCTGATGATTTGCCTCAAGTGCCGTCATTTTTTAAAATGAAAAGAATCTGGGAGTGTAGAGTTAGAAGGCTTACCAGACCTCTGCAGCCCGCTCCTCATCTCTGCATGATCGCAGAGTGTAACTCACCCAAAACTCTGATCGAACTGTCTGTGGTTGAGTTGCATTGTGGGTAATGTAGGCGCCAGTTTTTGACAAGGAAGTAGAATGCATGGGGAAAAAAGATATCTCTGGTTCTGCTGCATCCATTTTGATCCCTTTTTTAAAAAAAAATTGTCCATCCATCATCTATCGAGTCCAACAATGTTACAGGAGTGCAATGCTAAATTGGTGGAGTACTTTTTTAAGCTGGCAAAGGTTTATAACAAAAACAAAGTGTTACAAACTTACAAAGCTATGAAATTCATCTTCATTGGTTATTGGGGGCATGGAGTAACAACCTTGTAACTCATTTCTGATCTAAGACGGTGCAGTCCCTCCAGGAGTGTTCCATCGTAGAAAAGGTTTCAGTCGTAGTCAAACCACACATTTGAAGACAGTGAGGTGAAGATTCTAAGTAGAGAGAAGAGTTGGTTTGAAAGAGGAGTCAAAGAAGCCATTTTTGTGAAAAAAGAAAACCCCTCTTTTAACAGAAATGGTGGTCTGAGATTCAACTTTAGCAACTGTTTACCACAGTGTATTAACACCATGGTCAAGCCAATCTTATGCTAATCAGGTACTTAACAATGATGAGGGAGGTGCAGCCAGAAAACAATAGGCCTGATTACTGGGCCATCATGGAAACAAAAGAAGGTCAGTTTCAGTTGAAACTAGGCAGGGTAAACAGCAGACAGGAAGATTCCTCCCTGAGGGCAGGGCCTAAGCAATACAGATTAGCTTAAATTTCTGAGTTCTCAGACCATTTTCACAATTGAGAATGACTTCCGGATGGGAGCCGAAACGTCTTGATTCTGAAAACAGTGTCCAGATGAGTCCGACTGAAACCTTTTTTACGATCATTTCTGATCTGTTGCACTGGTCTATGTGACCAATCAAACTGTAATTGTCGTTCGTGTAACATAAGGGACAAGACTGCACTCTCTCAGACAGACACACACCCTCGCACAAGAATCCCTCTGCCCCCTATGTACTCTCATCTACTCGTTTCAGCAGATGGCAGGACTGTGACCCAAATGGCCATCTGTCTGTCCACTCAGACACACACACACACACACACACACACACACACACACACACACACACACACACACACACACACAAAACAATTAATGTTTTTCCAGTATGTCTTCTATCAGCCAACAAGTGGGCCAACATCATTAGCAGAGAAAAACTGACCTAATATGAACCTTTCTTCTTCATTAAAACTCTGGGTGTAAATATAAACAGTTTGCAGATGATCCCACTAAGAAAGACAGTCCGACCAAATTCACATATTTGACAGTGTGAATATGTCAAAACTCAATGGTCATCAAGGACCACAGTTTTTGTCAGCTTCAAAACTGAATTTAAAGATAACAATGCATAAACACACATACATAATTGTATTTTACTGTGTTTTTTTCTTGAGTAAGACATTTGCATTGCAGGTCTGTTAAATTAAGTATTTAATCTTTCATTTTTCCAGGTCAACTATGGTTGATTGATACTCAAAAAACACTCAATGGCTCATGCGTTTTTTCCCCATTTCAAGGCCATACATTACTCTGGTTTCATTTCTTAATTTCCATGGCCAAGATAAGGGACATGATTTTCCCATCAGTTTCTTGGACAAAGGAACTGCTGCGGAGTCTCATATCTGGATAAACAGGAGGGAGGATTCACCCGTAGACAGACCAGCTAAATGAAGATAACGTCAACTGAGACTAAACGTTGTCTCACTTTGCTTCATCAAACTCTGATTGCGCATATCCTACAATTTCTCTTTTATCTTATGGTGATGGAAAAGGCTGATAAAGGAGGTTTGTGTGTGTGTGTGCGTGTGTGTGTGTGTGTATTCAAAGTTCGGCTGTTTAGTTAAACTCCCTGTGGACGACTGTGATCATTCTTCCAAAAGGCATGTCCCCAGTGCAATGAGAGGAAGTGGTGTGTGTGTGTGTGTGTGTGTGTGCTTCAACATGTACGTGCTTTTACATGTATGCAAAGATGAAATGTGTGAATGTGTTGGCTTCACAGCATGAGGAGAAAGTGAATGAAAAGGGCTGTGTTTACTGCAGTTGTGGGATTTTGCAAGATGACTAAAGAGGACAAAGGTCTTTCTGCAGTGGTGGGAAACTTCTTTAACCCTTGACTTCCCCCAGATGCTCAATGTAAACTTCAACTTCTGAAAGCCTTATCTGGGGGAGAGGGGAACTCTGTGAGTGTGTGTGTGTGTGTTTGAGTCTATTTATCTGGGGCAGAAGTGCTGCCTCTTTCCCATTTCTCTCAGCTCCATCCTCCTCCACCAATGTAAGATGATAAAAAAAACCTTTCATGCCCAGTTTTGTTAGTGTGACACACTTCAAAGAGCTGCAAGACATTGTTTTGAATGAGCGTCTATCCTAGTGATATATTGGTGTTAAAAACTTTAGTAAAACATCAATGGAAAAAGAATTACATCTGTGTGTTGGATGCATTTCTGCAACAATACACTAGTGTGGTCGAAGCTTCTCACGCTGAAGTTGTTTGAAGTAGCTTTATAGAGCGCAATCCTCTGAGAGAGAGGACAGCATTACTAATGATAGAATTTAGAGTTTCCTTCTGAAATAAAATTGGCTTTAAAGGAAGAAATACAATTTAATTTTACCTGCAGGTTCAGTGTCTAAACAGCTTTCACCTGTCACACACTGCCTCCTGGTGGCTTGTTTTTGAAGCACAGCAACAGTGAAAGTCATATTCAAGATAATGAGAAGCGACACTTCTCATTGTTATTACCGTGGGACATGTTTGAAATGAAAAGACAGATGTAATGGTCTAGAGGGTCGCAGACTTCAAGTGAGCAAAACACTATTTGGCAGCTAAGTCAAAGTCAGGGACAATCTGTGCCTCAGTGTAAGAACATCATATTGTGATCATCTTAGGGTAAAGATTTTTTAAAAAGTGTATTTTTTTCATTTATCGTCACATAATTTCACGTTGATACTTACTATGATGAACCATTCGTTTTTAATAAATATTTACATCTGGCTAAAAAATGTTGTGATGGACTAATCAATTAGAAGGCTATTGATATGACCTCATCTGCTGTGACTGTCTTCATCGCACAACTCAGCTCTTTATGGAACAGCAAGAGCTGACATAAATTAGGTGATGAGGCATTACCCAATTTCAACTTATTAACTTTTATATACCGTTTCCTTTTCAGGATTAATTTCACCTTTTAGCCTATCCAATCCACTGATTTAATTACTTGTACAATGTACAATTGTATAAAGTGGTGCTGATTCTGAAACAGTAATTAGGATTTAAGCAATTAAGAGTATTGGGGGGGTCACAAGTTCAATTACTGTAACATTCAGTTTATGAAGTGGTCATTGAGTAGTAAGGGAGGTACATACATGATCACTCCCATGTTGCTTGCTTTGAGAGCATTTGTAAAATCAAAAATGTATGTGATGTAACACAAAGCAAGGCTGAGCAATATGGTTGAAATCATTATCACAATATAACCTAGGATCCAAAGCAATAAATTGTTTCACTATTATGTATTACATGACACCAATTGCTCTGAATCAGTAATTTAATAACATAATTTGTAGACCAGTAACATGATGGAAGTTGGAAGATGAAAGTTGTTAAAAGGTAATCAAGAATTATTTCCCAGGCATAATAGAAAGCGCTCTAAATGTGTAATTCTTCGAAAACCTATGTGCCTAGATGAATTTTGTGTCTGATGTTTATGATTAAGATACTTGACTGAATTGTTTTCTATCGGGGAGACTTTGTATCAGCCCTTTGGTTCCCTTCTTCCCTGCATTTGTTCACTGATGCTGTATTATTGTAAGAATTTTACCATTAATGTTTTAATTGTGCGAACAAGTAAAGACAGAGACAAGGATATGGTAGGAATACTAAACACTTGGGATTTGTTTTGAACTTCTTTAGGATACATCTTAACAAGTATGACCACTGCAGAGCCTCAGAGTTATGCGGCCACATACGCAACTTAGCAACAAAGTTATTCTCAGTCAGCAACAGTTTCTCTCTTTCCTTTTCTTTACCTCGCTCCCTTTTTTTTCTGGGTAATTAGCCGACGGGTCACACTGAGTAATGGTCTGGGATCAGTCCAGAGTAATTACACTGGGCGAGGATTGACCTTGGATATTCCTTCGCCTGAGGGTCCCTGTATGTGTGTGCATGCTTGTGTAGGTGTGTCGATGAGAGACAACAAAATTTGAGATGAAGAAAGTGTGATTGTGTGTGTGTGTGTGTGCCCTTTCCTGACCTATGGACAGGCAGAGACAAATCACCCACCGCCCTCCGCTGGTCCCTCCTCCCCACTTTCAGAAGGTCAATCCAAAAAAAAGACAAATGCCTTCACTTGCTCTTTCTTCCATAATGACTACACCTCAATTAGGAAAACAAATGTACTACGAGATAATCTGTTTATTAAGGCAATATAAGGACAAATTCCAGTTCCAGTTCAGCTAGGTTCGTAACAGGAAGACAGTACACAATGGACGTGTATATGAAGTGACTCCTCAGTAACACCCTTTAAATACACATTTCTTCCCTATAGCAGAAAGCAGCACTATCTATGCTGTAACCTTGATTTCCTTTCCACTCTCTTTAGTGCTCAGAAATCCAGTTTAAATGGAAAGGCAAATCCATCTGTGGTGTTTGAACTTTTCCCTCCCCTTATCACAATAAAACACTGAAGGAGTTGTTACATGAGGTTACTGGATGTGACCCCAATGATAACCATACCAGTCCCGTCATCCCAGCGAAAACTACATTATATATGGTCAACCTCTCTATCTAATGACCTCTCCAGAGTCTACTTACAGTGAACGAGAAGAAGTCTATCTTTGGCATTAAAATGAAAGCAAGTATTTGTTAACGATGTCAAAAAGAACACACGCCTAATTATTTTGTCAATGGTTTACATTAATCTAGAGCTGGAACGATTAGCCAATTAGTCGATCAACAGAAAATGAACTATTTTGATAAACAATAAACAACAAGTGAAAATGCCAAATTTTCACTGGTTCCAGCGTCTAAAATGTGTGCATTTGATGCTTTTCTTGTCATATATGATAATAAACTGAAAGTCTTTGGGTTTTGGACTGTTGGTCAGACAAAACAAGACATTTGATGATATCACCTTGGGCTTTAGGAAACTGTGATGGGCATTTTTCCCTGCTTTGCGTGACATTTTATAGACAAAACAATTAATTGAGAAAATAATCTGCACATTAATCGATAATTAAAATAAATGTCAGTTGCAACCCTATAATAATCCTTGTCCTTCAGCGACTAGGTTCCTGCATGTGAAGAACAAAACAAATTTGGCTCCGAAAGGGTCTCCAGGTGAAACAAAGTTTCTCAAATGTGAAAGCTGGTCTGAAAAGCAATAAGAAATGTGTTATTTCTGACCACACGTGGTCTACGCTTTTCAGTCTAGAGATGTTAGATAGAGCTCATTCTGCAGTGTTTGATGGATTGATGAACAGCAGGCATGCCTGTCAAGATAAGGTTCCCCATCTGGCTGAACACACAGGAGCAGACGCGATACCACTCAGAATGAGTCTGGTGTCTTGTAGCCCAAAGTGAACCTGATGGTCAGGTTTTTTCTTTGTCATTTTGTGTGCTACAGCAATCTAACTTGAAGACATAACATATAGATTCTGTATCTGCCTCTTCCAGCACTTGAAGCTATATCACAGTTAAACTGAGTGAAATATTAAAATCTATTTTTATGGCTTCACATTGTACCAAATGGAAAATTCTGGATGTCTTGTACGTCATTTCATGCGCATTTCTCTGCAATTGAATTGAGTTGACAATTTAATACATTCGGAAACCTTGGCATCTTGACTAAAACTTAAATGCTTTAGGCAATGCTTGTCTATAGAACACGTGTTTATAATGATGGATCCACCAAACCATCCATTAAAGAGGTTATTATACTGTAGGACTGCAACTAACAATTATTTTCATTATTGATTAATCTACCAATTATTTTTATCTATTAATTGTTGTTTGGTCTATAAAATGTCTCAAAATGGGAAAAACAAATGGCCATCAGTTTCCCAAAGTCCAAGGTGAAGTTTCATCTGACCAACAGTCCAAAAGCCAAAAAGCGGGAGCGGGAACAAGAACATTTTTGGCATATTTGACCCAAAAATTACTCAAACGATGAATAGATTCTAAAAATAGTTGACGATACATCAATTAATCGACTAATTGTTTCATCTCTAGTTAGGGGGTTAGTCTGTGTGTCTGTGTTTGTGTGTGACCTCCACTGACTGAGGTCATCAAGCCACAAAACATGACGCATTTGTTTATCATTGATCTTCCAACAATTGCAGCTTACGCTGCAGTATGTGTATGTACGTTCACAACCCTTTTCATGCACTGACCTTTTGCATAAACACCCCAGTGTATCTCACTCTCTGTGATGCTTAGATCAAAGTACAGAGGGATATTTGCTAGGAAGCTGACTGACTTAGATCACATGACCTCTGAGAGAGGAAGCACACTGCAGTGAGGTCACACAGCAGGGGAAACAATCATGCTGACAGAACACGGAAGGAAGCACAGGATACTATGTGCTTTTGTGTGTGTGTGTGTGTGTGTGTGTGTGTGTGCACAAATTATGTGTGATGTCATTTCCTCTTGGAAAAACTGAATGCGCAGGAAAGCAGCTTATCTCATAGTCTACCTCATAGCTGACAGCAATATGGAAAAATAATAAAACAACACTAAATAATCTTGTCTTTTTGGGATTGTCAACAGCTCAGCTCATTTTTTCTCAATTTTTCTCCACATACCAAGAGAACAATGTATATTCATGCCTTAAATATAACTTAGACCTAAGTGGCAGGTACATTACAGTCATTTCAAGTAATTTTTTCAGCCCTCTTGATAATGTGTTAGAGCAGTACTGGGTGGGCCCAGTCAGTGTCCCTGGGCCCTCCAGGCAGGTCACCCTTTACACCCCTATTAGGGCCTCTCTCTTGGCAACCACCCCCATGATCTAGGAGAGAACCATGTAAAACCTTCAGCACAGACACAGATGTGTAAAATGAAACACTAGAAACACTATGGGTACAACGTGACAAACTGAGCAACAGACACACAGAGACAGACACTGGGACAGTGAATATACTGTGGGAAATCTGACTACAAAACATCTGCCAAATAGCGTAGTGTTTCAGCTTGCAGCCAGTATAAAGTATGAACCAGGAATATATAACATCAAATGGGCTAAATCAACAGGAAAGCACACCCACCATTATATTTCATCAAGAGCTCATTATACAGGACTTGGCAAGGTGGTTAATAGTTATATGGAGACACTGATTTATCCAGGATCCAATTCAACACAGTTTCACCCTTTTACTGTAGTTTTGTGATGATGGAAGCTTGTAGCCATTTAATTTGCATGCGTGAATAAAAACACACATAAATAAAAAACACACAGAGCAGCAATGGTTAAAGCATCTATAATCACTTTTTTTATAATAACAACATCAAATGTTGATGTGAAAACATGTGTTTCAGCTCATTGTTTAGCTGTCCGGACCGCAACTTTACTGTTTTGGGTCACTCTCACTGCTCTCATAGCATCGTTTTCGGCTGCAGCAGGCAGAAAAGGCACTAAAAACCCACTGTATACTACCTGCTCAGCATCAAACAGTAGACCGACACAGTTAGCGACTAACTGGTGAACATAGTGAAGCATTTATGAGCTAAAGAGCCAGATAATTCCCTCAGGAGTTGGTGGAGACCAAAAACAGAGCTAAAAGAGAGTGACTATTGGACTTACATTTGCAAGGTGGCCAAAAACACGACTCCAAATGACTTCAGTTCAGTTCTAATTGCATATAAATATAAATACAAATTGTATTCTGTATGTTGTTGTATCATGTCACAAGCTGCATCAGAGAAACTAATGTTACCCTGTGGGCAAAAATCTATCCTTCTCTGTTGCATATAGTTTTACTGCAACTGTAGCATTAATTACTATTTAACTACCATACTACTGCTCTAGTGCTGCCAAGGTTAGGCTTTCATCACATAACAAAAACCACCCCGGCTCCAACGCTGCATTAAGAACAGACATGGATTACCACAAATACAGACATTCAGTCTGCTGTTTCTACTGACAGACGGGCCTCCAAGGACATGGTTACTTATGTATACTGACAGACATGCAGACATCAGACTAATCAAACAAGCCACTCCTGTTACTGACTTTTTTCTTAGTGAGCGATCTGATACTTCTGTTATAGTCTGTTACCTCTGTGTGAGTGGACAATGAGTAGGAAGATTTGAAGTCAGAAGAAAAAGTCCAAGTGAAATGTATTCTGGAAATTCTTTTACCCAGTGGGCTTTAAATATAAACTAACCTACAGCCAAGAGTGAAAAGTTGCTCTTTCCTCCTCACATAAGAAAATGTCATTTGGTTTTATTTGAGTTTACGACAGCCTATTACACTCACTTTAATCTTTTTTCCACTGATGATGCTGTCACACCAAACTGGTAAGTCTGTGCTAAAGCATTCAAACAGGCTGGTGAACTAAATCACAGCACCAAAGGAGTGCTATGCTACAATAGTAATTACTACAATCTTCAGCTTTTACACAACAAGCAGACAATTTCATGAAATATTACATGAGATCAAAAGGAAATGATGTATGAACAGACAGAAAAGAATCAAAGCATGTTAACAAATTTGAGCAGTTTGTCAGCTAAACACAAGCTAATCCATTATCATCAACAACTAATGTCCCAGAAAGCAGAAAGTATGCTACTAAATAGCCCCCAAAACAACCAAGCTACAGTATAGGAATATGGCACAAACAAGAGCTAGCTTCAGTGTACCCAAGTACACACTTCTTCCTTCTTTAGAGGAAGACGTGGGAAGAATAGTTCAAGGAAGAAGCGGGAAGAATTCAAAATGCAATCTCACCATTTCAAGGCAGTAATATTGTCAGTCGATGGGCAATTATTCTAAATGTATGGTAGCCTTTTATTAGACAGCATATCACTAGGATTTGCATCATTGCTTGTTTTTTTGTTTTTTTTACTTACGGTGTAACGGACTAAACATCAGCCTGAAGCAGATGACAACTGCAACAGCATGCCTTTTACCATGAGAAATGTGTTCTGTAGCACCTGTAACCATCAGTGATGTCACAGTGTGCTGACACTACCCGGAGTACACTTATACATCACTGCAGCAAGGTGAGAAGTAAAACCATTGAAGGTCAGCATAAACAAGATTTTAAGCTAGTGCTAAGTTGCTCAAAACAACAAAAAGATGATCCTTATAGTATGCTGCTCTAAAAGGTCTGTGTTTTTACTTTCCAGCAGCAGCAACAGTAACTTGATGAATAAACATTAAGAACTGGATAGTAACCATTACCAACTCTAGCCACATTCTCTGACCAGAGATCACTGGGAAGTGTCACCAAAAGAAATCTCACTGACAGCCACTTTAAAGGTTTCCTGTGGAGTGTTTGACCTCTAGTAGTGCTCTGGAGCTGTTTTTCTATGAGTGGGTCCCCGTTTTGTTTATCTTGTGCATGCGCACAAGGACACATGCATGTGCATGTGATGCGATACACATTCCTGCCAATGAGACAATGTAGTCCCTCATTTGTCCAGGAATGTTCCATCGTAGAAAAGGTTTCAATCATAGTCATCTGGACACTGTTTTCAGAATCAAGATCCGGATGGGAGCTGAAACATCTTGATTCTGAAAACAGTGTCCAGATGACTACGATTGAAACCTTTTCTACGATTCCTGCCAATGGTTTAACACTATTCCACTGATCAACAGGTGGCGGTAATGCGCCAAGATACACAGCATTGCACCAGTAAAGACGGGGGTATAGTATGATTAAACAGACTTACTGTCGGGGTTGGGGGATTTTCGTCCAGCATGATTAGGAGAGGAGCAGCGGAAGGTGGTGACAATGGTGTTGTGGTGAGGGTTGGGGTGGTGTGGGTGGTGCACTGCTGGGTGGTGGCCATTGTTTTCTGGGGGAGCTCTGGTGATGCTGATATCAGGTTTACGGACATCTCCGGGACTCGGAGGCTCAAACTTGCGAGCGTGATTTTGCTCAGGGGTTCGGCTGGTGCCGTTGTTGTTATTGTTGCCCTCATTGCGACGTATCACTGGGGAATCAGTAGGCGTCTTGGCAAAAGTGACCTCTCTCTTGTGGCTAATCTCGGGGGTCTTGGAGTGGCCCAGGACTTCAGGGCGTTTCAGGGCGCTGTTGGTCGCAAAGCGTGTAGAAGCAGGGCTGGTGACGTTATCCACCTGCTTGCTGGAAGAAGAGGAGATGTCGATGGAAAGTTCAGAACGGCGAGACACAGGCTCGGGGGTCTTGGAGCCTCCTCCACCCATGATGGAGCGGGGTTGGGTATAGTTGAGGTTGTTGTTGTTGGTGGCTGTGGCGGCAGTGCCCAGGTCACGGTAGTAGATGCTAGTGGGAGACATGGCATTACGGTGAGGGGAGTTGGTTGTCCGACGGGAGCCAGGGGAAGAGTGAGACGATGTGTCGACATCCTCCACCTCAAAGGACCTCTTCAGAGCTGCAGGTAAGAGACAAACACAACATATCAGTCATAGGGTCATTTGCCTACTGAAACACTTAGCAGAAAAATGCCCCATGCATTATGAAGATTAGATTAGATTTAGACTTTATTGTCCAAGAGGGAGATTTGTTTTCATAGCAAGTTCAAAATCGAAACACACAGATATAATTACAGCAACATACGCATAAAGACAATACATAGAGTCCCCACATTCATATATCCCAGCACACAACAATGAATGCATTTCAGTAATGAATTACATTATTAGGTTGTTAAGTGGAGCTTAGATGGAACTGCTACCAGTGGGACTTGTGAAACATGACAAAGGGCCCCAAGTAGACACAGCAGGGAGCACAGGGATCACAAGCCAAAAAGGTTGGGAACCACTAATCCATAACAATGCATTGTATTTTATAAACTTTTGAAAATGTTTTTTTTTATGTAAAATCTTAATCTGAAAAAAAACAACAACTAGTAACTACAGCTGTCAAATAAATGAAGTGGAGTAAAAATTAGTGTACAAAGTGGCAAAATATGGAAACATTCAAGTAAGGTACATGTACTTCTAAAGTGTGCTTAAATACAGCACTTGAGTAAATGTACTTAGTTACTTATCACCAGTGCAAAAAACAGTACATAATATATTAGAAGCACATTGACTCTGTTACAATTTCTTAACCAAAACAAGCTCATCTTTCCCTCATAAACCATTTATGGGTCAAGATCACTGTTTATAGGAAGTAGGAACAATATCATAAAGTATTCATCTAAAAGGTCATACCAATTAACTGAGCAGTAAACAAAGTGAACTGTTTTTCTAAAACACATTATGAACAGTATCCAAGTAGTAAAGTGGCTGAGGATTGAGGGTGGGATAGCTGTAGAAGCAATTTTGGTGGCAACACGAAAGAAAACTGCATGCACAAGCAATTAAGCCATACCTATCTAATTCATTACACTCCTCATCACCAGTAGCAGGTTTTTCACTAAACTGCATAGCATGTTTAAATTGATTCATGTATTGTTTTGTCATGACTTGGTTGCTACGTGTGTGGTACACTACAAAATAAAATTCAATGGTTTTACACAGAGCCATTTGAAGCGTTTCACGACATGTTATAATGCACGCAATCAGCCAAGAATCGTTCACTGCCAAGCATTTAGGCAAAAAAGTCCCAAGTCTCCCTGTTTATGAGCAACATGAGCACAGAGATAGAGGCGCATCCTTCCCCTCAGTTAGTTTGTGACGTGAGAAAATCTACAGCGTCCAAGATGAAGATACTGAGGGATGGAATCACCCCCTGGGAAGAGTGCACTGGCTCAAAGTCAACTTGAATTTGACTCCCATCATGGAGTTGCTGTGCCAACCCAATGGCCAGGAGCTGGTATCATAATGACACACTAGTTAGACCAGTCCACTCACGCACACCCTGAAGAACATCTCCTGTTTCCTACAATCCAAAACGATTACAAAACTGATTATTTGATCTGTTTGTGGCTTGTGGTTTGTCTGCGTGTGCACGTGTCTTTATATAACTATATGTAGTTTTGTTCAAAGTGCGTGTAAAAAGAGCAAGTATGTCTTACGGGAATGTATACATGTTTATTTTTAAGCGACTACACCCACAGGGAGGGGACCAGGCCCCAGCCCCACTGCACTCTGTGTAAAGCCGAATTTCTGTTAGGGGATGCAACATTCAACACAATCACGCTGTCTCCCCACACACATTAGCCAGCACCACTAATCTAATTTACTGCTATAAGCTGCATCATTCCAACATGGTGGACATTTGATACAATTTACCCCCCGACAAAAATTCAGGTCAGAGCCAAAGTATGATTCTTTTTTCGTGTTAGTCGGACACACCAAGGACATTGTACACCAACAGGAATAAATGGATATGCACTCACGTCTTGGAGTTTATGGTGATTTTGTGTTACAAATCACCTTCACCCCCCACCACTCCCAGTACACCCTTTATCTAGAACGTAAAGCATGATTACCTGTCATCTTTGGCATCCTTGCACAGTACACAATGCACAGACTGGTGTTGCTAAGGCTGTAAGGCTAGCTTTAGCCACTCCAGATACTTGTACAGTATCTACGTTATGTGTGGAAAGCATGAAATGTCCCTTAATAACCACAAAACAGGTCTTAGTGTTAGAAACACATTAAATAGCCACTCATACTCACTTTAACATTTTCTCACAGTCCAATCGCTTATTTTCTGTGCCGAAGTTCTGATGAGAACAGAGTTCATTAGCCAGTAAGGCACCATAAAATAGCTTTAAAATCCATCCTTTGATAGATATACATATAAAAAATTATACACAATAAACTTTGTAAGTGGTGTCCAAACCCATATTGCCACTGGACTGTGTCCTTCTTACCCCTGCTTTCCTCTGTCTTGTGTTTTATGATTGCTGAGAGGGAGTCCAAGGCTGTGGCTACTTTCAACTCTGGCCAGAGAATGAGTTGGTCTGCCAAAATTGGTCTGCAGATTTCACAAGGAGCTGAAAAGTTGTGATGCACGCTTTAAGACTTCATTGTGTAACGAGTGAGGCACTCATTTTAACCTCCTCTGTGAGCCCCAACACTTTAGGAAACCGTGCACACTCTAACATCTCTTGGCACTTGCTGTAGACTTTTGTTACATTTTGGAAGAGTTGTAAATGTGAGAACTAAAGCTGAACATGGGAGGGATATAAGGATCCATATTCACAAGTTTTGTCAGAATAAGAGAGTTGAACTGAGACGTTATTTTGCCAGTGACCTGTTAAGGGATCTTAGATTAGTATTTCTGTTCTTGGCTGCTTTGTGATTATATGCCCTCAGGCACGGGACTAGAGCAGAGGACTTGAGTGCTTTTCTCTCAAGCTGTTTGTTTGTATTTAGAGACTGTGCAGTCATGGGTACATGATTTAAGAGCAGAAGTGAATTTGAATCTTTCTGTGCTTTAATGTTTTCTGGGAATATAGAGAATGGAAAAGGGCATTCAGGGCATCTCTCGCTCAGATGATCACTCAACTCCTATGTTTTTAAGGATCACGCTTCTTCCCATGGGTCTTTCTTGTTCACGGAAAATAGGTCTGTATACATATATATATACAGATATTTTTTTCGTGAATATCATAAGTACAGGATCACGGAGGATAGGAAGAGTATTTGTGCATGAGCGTAGGACTGACAGATGGATGAAGGAGTATCGTTCCCAGTGAAACAGCATTCCCAGACTATGAGCTGGAAACGAGAGGTCCAGTCTACCTCAGAGGAACCTCATTAACAGCAGCCAGGAGTCTCATCTCCCCACGTCCCTCTACCTATCACCGCCTAGTGTCCAGTATCTCACGGTGTCTCATGTGGGAAGATAATGCAGCACAGACAACATAGTACAGGATTATTGGTGCAACAAAAACAAAGATGGAGGCAGCTGTATCCTTACTTTGGTTCATGGTCATTTGTCCTAATACAGCCCAGGTGTTAGGCTAAGCTGCCTCTTTATCATCAGTGTCATCACTTTTCTCTCAAGGACATCCCAACCAATGAACACAAACATTTAGTATCATCTTAGCCCAGATGCACTAATAGGAGATATTCGAGAGTTAGAGGGAGGAAAACAAACAGAGAGACAGCAGGGAAAAGAGACTGGAGATAGAGAGGCAAAGAGGTTGCAGGGGGAGAGGGTGAGGTTAAAACAGGTCAAGACAAAGTTGCCACTCATTGTGTTCTCTATCACTGACATTAGTTGGGACTGACAGCAGTCAACAAAGATTAGGTACGCTCACGTCCCACTCCTGTTGCAGTTGAGGTAATGACGATAATGATGATCTTGTCATAATTGACAACTGCATTTTGTTACTTTGTATTAGGGTTGGACTATGCAGAGAAAGTCAAACATTCCTGAACAAATACCTTAATGTCACTATACATTTTGTATGAAAATATTTTAGGAATAATTCTTCTTTCAAAATATATTAAGTTTTTGAGAGGGAAAAGCTTCAGTAATGTGGACTTAACCAAACTAACAGATGCAATGATATTTCATTCAAACATCTGGGACAGTCAGATAAGCTCAGAAAAATTAAGACCAGGGCAGCACAAATTAATACTATACCATGATACTACAATATTGAAAATCCCACATGATGTCTATAATGGTATCAATGTTATATTGCATCTATGAAGTAAATGACAATGTAAACTCAACATAATCTACATTTTCAGATAACAGTCATGTTATACTCTCTGCTGCTCTGAGTTACTATACTGTATGTATAACAGAAACACTGTTTATGGATGAATTAATTCTGATGATTGATGTTAAGCTGCTGATAATGAATCTCTACACTTCCTGCAAATGTGTAACAATAAAAAGCCTTCCAGGAAAGTGAAGTGCCCCTGAACTACTGGAAGGCTTTTAATGTGAAACATATGTACAAAGTGTTGGCTTTGCATTAACAGCAAACAGCAAACAAGAGCATGTCAGAAAATGTGAAGGTTTATCACAAGAACATTATAAAGCAGGGAAAGTTAGAAATAAAGACCTTTCCCAAATAAAAACCTGGTTCTCTCTGAAATTAAGTTTCAGACCGTAATTTGTGAATTTGCCTGGCTCTACTTTGCACCTAAAAACACAAATAATTCAGTTGATTAGACACCCTCATACATTTATAACTGGAGAACCCTGCCCATAAAAATGCAGTAAAGTAACAACAAAAACCCACTACACACTACACCAGTATTTTAATTAATAAAGTATGTACTGTACTGTACAGTCTAATCTGTCTTGTAATTCTAGCCTCAGGCAATAAGTCAAGTGATCAAGACAGTTACTCTCTGTCAAACACTGGTTATATAAAACCAGTTTATGCACAGTGGAGTTTATCTGATGTCAGTAGCCACAGAATACAAGTCGATGTGGTCAAACCAGGAAAAACATCCTATTTGACAAGACAAGGCCAAACAACGAACGATAGAATTTCACCCTATGGTATTTTGCTTGGTCAGACGAAACCTTAATGCTACACTGTCAAACACACACTTCCTTTTACTGCCGACTGATGGTGTTGGGTTTACTAATGCTGACCAGCAGCAGTGCAGCTCACTGCATCAGATTAACTGTGTGGTTCCCTCCAGGTCTGGCCGACACCCTGTGTCCAGCACAAAGGAATTGTGGGATTGTTAGAGCTGTTTGGTAAAGTGGGAAGCCGTGTCACAGAAGAGGTTAGTTGGTGCAGATCTTGGGTCAAAATCTTTTCAGTAATGCTGAAATGCCAGATGTTTAAAAGGAGGATCTGAATCCTAATCAGAACCAAGAGACAATTTCATCCCTGATTGAAGAATTTTAGCGTGCAGACACACACACAAAAATGCACACACACTCACACACTCACAAAGTCATTCAGGCAGCTATTGAATAGCTGGCCTGGTGCTTAGCTTCAGGCTCCCTAGACCTCAACCTTTGACAGGTAAAGCCTTCTGTTCCTTTGATCAAGCACTGGTTAATTATCCACTTCATGATTTATATCAGTGACCAGTGAAGGTTTAAAGCCAGTGGCTGCATTCCACTTAACACCTGTTAACACACAGTGTCTGGAGTTTCAATAAGGTTTGCATAAAAAGCGAGTGAAGGGGAGAGAAAGTTGTTGGCAACATGGACTGATGCGGAAAAGATTAAACATGTGATTAATTAGAGCTCAGTGACCTCAAAGCAGAAATTAAAATATTCAGACCAAGCACTTTTTACTGTATGAATCACACACCCTGACACAAAAAAACATGTTTCAGCAAAAAAAATTGCTGAAAAAGATTGTTTAGTAAATTACTGGGTAGAGAACATGATGTTGCAGAGCTGTCAGCTGATGTCAGATTGATTAACAAAAGATTCAGTCAAATGGCTTGTACACATGAAAATCACATACAATACATATAGAAATCCAATTTTCATATAACTGGCCTAACACAGTCATACTAGCAATACCTTACATGCTTTTCTTGCCACCCGTGGTTTAATATAACTCTTAGAATGAACAGGACCACTGAGAACTGTTAAGAAAGTGTTGTATTTATGCACACAACCCACTCAAACCAACTTAATAACACACTGGCCTCTGTCAGGTTTAGAAATTGTACCACACATATGCATTCTCTCCATTTCAACGTTCATTTCCTCTCTTTGTCCACATGCCACACTGGAGCAACAACATGGCACCTTTAAGCAGATAATCAGTACAAAATACCTTGGACTGGACTCAAAGCCCAGTTTAGATTGGTCATCATAGCAGAAGCCCATGTATGACTCTACAAAGTTTCTCTGAATATACAAATATGGGCTTATTCTGGGCTTATTCTCTGGTGACTCATACGTTTAAATTCAGCAGAGACATTTTCTAGCATTTAGAAAATCATAATATTGTTTCAGTGTGTAGTTGTTATGGTTGTTTCTATCATCCATTTTACATAACAGTCCCATACAAGAGTCCATCCGAGAGGCAATTACACTGCCTTTCCCTCTCTGTGCCTATCTCCTCCTCAGTGTGAGATACAATGCAGCGCAATGTACTGGAAAACATAATGATCTAGGATAAAATGGGGATTTACTCAGTCAAGTGTTTGCCATGCATCTCTCTCTATAGTTGATTCTGTCTTGGATGGAAACGCTATAATGGTTCATACTGACCAGTATAATGTACTGGTGTGGTAGATTATACTGGTCCCTATTGGGTACTGGTACAGCAAGTGTGTTCTGTGTGTAGATAGTAGGTACATACTGAATGCTGTCTTTGACAATACATTACAAGTGTGCATACAGGGAGGAACCTGGTATTGACCTTACTAAAACTACTACTACTAGGGGATGGAGAGGGGGGATGGCAGGTTAACAAGGGGGATTCATTTTACTAACATGGGGGATGGCATCCCCCGTCAAATTGCCTACTGCTCTCACCTACGCACACCTGGCCAATCACTGTATGATGAGGAAAATTACAAAAATCGTCACACAGTCTTTCCAATTCAGAGGCGGGAAAGGTATGGAGGGAGCGACACTGCACGAAGATCCAACATGCACTTTGTTTGACACATACTGACCACAAGTGAAAGCAGTAGGATGTTTCCATAGACATATCCACAGTAATAGTAAAAAGTAATATGGAAATAGTCAGGCATGTTAACCAGTTAACATAATTGAATCAATCAATGCAATCATATTTTTCTGTCATATAAAACCATAATCTGATTACCTTTGTCTGATTATCATAATCAGATGAAAGAGTCATGAAGAAAGCAAACTTAAGCAAGTTGACACGTCTCAATTTTTTAATTATTATGGTTTTTCAATTCAGTTTTGTAGCATTTAAAAACCCAGGTAGATTTCTTTCAGCTTTTTTTCAAACTTTGCATGTCAGTCAGACATGAGACAGCGATGACAGTAACACAGATGAATTCACTGAATAAGCAAGCAGTCGACTGATTATTAAATGAATCAGTGTAAACCAGGTTACTGGACAGAGGTTGTGCTACCTGAACTATTAAAACACCTTTTGGAAATATGGGTTAAAATAGAGTACTTCCAGTAATCGGGATACTGTTTAAGTTTTATATTTTTTCTGGCTTCTGCTGTCAGCATCAGTCCATGATGTCTCACAGTGAGCATCAGGCCAAAGACCAGCTGGAGTCTGACCGGAGGAGGAACAGGAAAGAAGTGTGGAAGGAAGAAAGGCAGAATGGCAGAAGAAGAGGAGGACAAAGGGAATTAATGCAAGCTCCACACTGGCTACACAAACAAAGAAGATACACAGTTGTGAATGTTGTATAAGGGGTGAGACAGATGTTAGCTCTTAGTGCAGGGGTTTCCACTGTCTCCCTCTTAATGCTTTCAGCTGAAGGCTTTCTGGTGCTGGAATAGTGTGGTGTCAGTGCTGTGTTTGTTTCTATTTTTGACATAACTTGGGTATAATCAATAACAGAGTATAGGCTACAGGGACTTGGCTAGCATGTGTCCACCACCCTGTTTTTAATACATAGTAACAAGCAGAAGCACACATGCACAGCACAAACAGTCAGAAGTACATGCACTTAAAGCTACTTTACAGGCATACACACACACATACAAAGTGGACAAATATTTTGTCAGTATTAATATTATTCCCAAACAGCATACTTCTGACAGATGTTGCCTACCATAAACTGTCAGCCTGAACATTGTAAGTGAAAGAAAAGCAGAAAACAAAATTACACACCTTCAAAATCTGAAATAATTCCCTCCAAGTGTGGATTGACTCCAGAATCAGACATTTTTTCTTGCATGAAATTTCACAAAACTTCTTTTTCTTTCAACTTTCAAGCTACTCCCTGTTAATTCTGAACAAATTCCAAAATAGAGTCAATGAGAAACAAGTCCAAGCCCACAGCTCTCTTAAAGAAGCAACTTATTTTCTCTGACTTCCCACTAACTTCTCTACATCGCTACATTCAGACTTCAGAGAGAGCGAAAAGCCAAGCCTACTCCCTTCTCCTCCCCCTTTCACCCTCATGTCCTGTGTATGTGTGAGTGTGTGTGTGTGTGATTCCCCTGCCCCCCACACACTCATACATACACGCGCAAGCATTCACGCAGACAACAGACCCTGTCATTCCCTGAGACCTTTTTCAACCAAAGTGGCTCTCAGGTCTGATTTCCTCATTGAGCAGCTCTGACAGTAAAATTGGACAACATGTCACACAATCACTTTAACCAAGTTAATCTGCAATCATACAAGATCCACTGTGGCTCTTCAAATGGCCCTCAGAAAGGCAGGCAAGTTTCACTCTGTCACAGCTACAGAGGGACTACAGTTTAAGTGAGAGTTTGAGGCTTCAGTTTTGAGTAAACAACCTCTACAAACTGGCTGGCATGTTAATTAAAGTGCAGTCACCTCTGTAGAAGCTGCTTTCCTGTGACAGAAAAACCCAAAGGACTGCTTGGAGAAAGTTGACATTAGGGGTATAGGACAGTGCCTCTGGGGAATCTGGAGTGATTCATGCACCAACCGGACATCTGTGACACTGTTTTATCAGGAAGAACATGGGAATTTGAGCTTGGTGGACACATCTGACCAGGTCATCTAACACTGCTGCGTTTCTTTTGGGAGGGACACCGACAACAAGCCAGCTTTTGATGTGGTGGGTATGGTTACACTTCTTGTCCTTGAAGCTGCTGTGGACAATTTAGAGACTGTTCTTTGGGGTGACAGAGAAACGCTGTTGAAAAGATGTTGATAAAAGTGATGAAATATCAAAGTTGGCCTTGCATTTACTAAACTACATCCACTGTCTCCCTGTGGGATGTGCTACAGGATTTCTTATCCATGGATCTCCCACAGAAACAAGCGAATAGTGATGCTATCGCTGTAATTACTGATTGGTCATGAGTGAGCGGCTTTTCACAGCTTCCTGTTTGGAGCCAGACGTGACTGCAAATGAGATTTGTGATGAATTGCCCCTGATTCTAGGTCAGTTTTACATTTCCACACTAATGGTTAAGGTCATAACAGTGAATGTACACGCTGGTCCACAATTAGCGCTTAAAGGAAACCTAAAACAAGGGCCACAGGAAGTTGGCATTTCCACTTCCAGAAGACATAAGAACACATCAGATATTACAAATCACATAAAGTGTTTCACCCTTGGTGAAGGCAAAATGGTACAACACCAGTGCATGGCACTTTTATAGCCTTAGTTATTCGGGGAAATCACATATTAATGAAAAGCTTCATTCTTAGGGGCACTAATAGGATGCCAAGCCCACCCAGTGGCCCCTAACCCTAACACCTGAGAGGTCAATGGTAATACAGAATAACACTGTGTGTTTACGGTGCAGTCTGGTTATTTCATACAACTGCTGCAAAGGTGTCTTAAGATAAAGACCAGAGTATGGCACACACAGTGGTGTGTAGACTCAATATTTGCTGTATCCTAAATCCATTAATCATGGAACTTTAGTGGGTAGAATATTGCTTGTTGTCAGATATGTTGTGCAACTAAGCTTTGAGTCCATCTTGTAAGAGTGCACATAATATGCATTATACATCCTGACAGTTGTGTATGGACATTTATAGTTAATGTATTTGTAGGTTTTGGCGTGCATGCATGTTTATGGATATAGTGCACCTCAACATGCATGGGAAAATGCATCTGTATGTGCATGTGAATATGTGTACTTTCACACACTACACATCTCTGTAGTACTCAGTTAAACCAAATTCACACCTCCCCCAGCCAGCATGTATTTATCTAAACATGGATACACACTCTGGGCTGGTTGCGAGGCAAAGTTGAGTGACAGAATGAGGGAAAGTTCCAAAACAACATCTGGAGAAGCATGTGTATGTGTGTGTGTTTGCACTTTGAGCAACGTTATGTGAATATGTGCCTGTGCATGCATGTGTTTGTGTGGTTACTTGAGTGCAACTGGGGTGTGTTTGTGCGTGTCTCAGTGCCCCTGAAATAGCACTGTAAACACAGAGGCCTTTGCACATAGTAAGATAAATCTGCTTAACCAAAACCATTCAGCCCCATATCGCTGTGGTGCTGGGGGAGTTGTGCTTGTTTGGTACCTTGTTAATAACAATTGTGGGTGTGAAAGTGTGTAATCTACTTACTAAATACACACGGTGTTGTTTTCCAAGTAATTTAATGTTTTCATCAGCAGGGTTGTCAGATTTCATGATTCATGCTGAATTCCTTTTTGTGGGATTTGTTGTTCACTTTGAGACCTTCAATTCATTTGAATTATATGAAGTATATGCCTAAATAGCTCCAACTATTTTTTACATGCAGAAAATTATTTGTGGCCCTTGGAACAAAGCAATAATGTGTAAAATGTCACAAACTTATATACACTAGTAAGTAAATTCCTTCGTTTTTGTATACTGATTACGTAGTTTATACAGGAGATATTACTATGTATCTTAGAATTTAGGCTTTGTTGCTTGGTCAGTTTAAGACAGGAATTCAGCACAGCCACAAACATTTATTGGCAGGAAGTTGCACAAAACCAAGCTCTCTATTTGAGTGTTACTTCTATTTGCCCAGATGAGCAAAGTGATGAGTGTGGTTTCGTTCATCTTTTAAAGATGATCAGTTTTACTTACATGTCCACGAAGTTTGACAAAATGACACTTCTGAATGTTAGTAGAATAAACTCACTTATTATAGCAGAGCCGAAATAACATGCTGTCACTGCAGAAATATTGTGCAATTAAACAGGATAGTGAAACCGCTGCACAAGTTTGAAGAAAGAATATAGGGGAAATACAAACAGTAGTTTCAAGAAAGAACAGTGAGACTGAGGGAGTTAAAGAGGTAGAAAGAGTTCATTGACAGTATGCATGCTTTAACTTAATTCAATCTATGCCACTACTCACATACTATGCGCATGTTTTTATTAATGTGACATTTCTTTGGAAAAACTATTATCCTTGACTCTTTCATAGTAAGGTTTTTAAATTGGCCTAAAAGCTGTGTGGACAATTTATGCTGGCAGCAATATCACTGCAGTGGTTTTAAGACTTGGATGTTACTCATTGTGCAGGGAATTGTTATACTGAGCCCAAATGTAATTTGTAACAAGGATCTATAGAGTCTGTGATATCTTGGAGCAAGCAAACACCCACGTATCACATGAAAGTTAATCTGTAGACTACTTGCACACCTACAGAGGTGAAGACTAGAGCTTTCACATTTGGTCTGTTTGAATGTGAGAGATGATAAAGGTATATATGAAGCTCTTCATACATCCCTGCGTTTGTCTATAAAATAATTCAATATGCATGTACGTAATTGATGTATTCCTAAAAAGAATTTGTTCCATGAAATATATGTCACTTTTACCAAAGTCACAAATATTTATTTAAAATACTTAATATTTTGAATTTTTTAATGAAATATTATTACTATTATTATCATATTGTATTGTAATGCTTTAAAAAACACACATTTGTTAAATACGGTCAGCTTGATTTTGTAACATTAGACCAACAGTTTGTACATGAAAGCATTTTTGTATGTAAAGTGCATTTCATGAGTCAAATGCTGGCCAGTTATCTTTATTACTATGTCAAAAAAAGTGCATCTTTTGCATGAAATACTGTAAATGTGTTCCAAAAATGCATTTGTCAAAAGTTTATAAGGTAAATAATACTGTAATTATGGACAGAAATGCATCTTGTGGCATGAAAAGTAACACTGCTTGTGAACAATCTCCTGAATGAGCTTTCACTAATGAGTCCATCTATTTCTGTTATATCACCCCTGGCTTGACCTGTGTTTTCATCATGTTGAATAATTTCACTTGACAGAAGTCCTCCCTTAGGAGGACTGAAGGTGGGGCTTCCCAGTCAGTTTCCTGAACTCCCTGTACTGGCTGTTTTCATGCCTCCCTCACTTATCATTACTAAATAATAATCTGAGAAACAATATGAGGTGAGATATTGGGAGGGTAGTGGGAGGAGAACTGTGGGGCATTCAATCATAGAGGATATCCTATACACGTCTTTTATGGAACATGGTGAGCTGGGTGATTTCCTTTAGTTCCTTTAACTCCGAGTTCATGTGTGTTTGTGGAAGTGGGGGTTTGTGCATGTGTGTTTTAGGATATACAGGACTCTGGGTGGATATATCAGCACTTCCAAAAGTGTAGATTCACGTGTGAAAAAGGGAAAGACTCAAAGAGAGACAGAAGTGCGCTCATGTATCATTAAAGCTCACATGCCATTTATGTACCATTAAATTAAAGGCCAATTTAAAAGTAACATTGAACATTATGTGCTGCCCTTTATGAATACAGCTTGCTCACTTACATGTATACTGGACAGGGAGACCAAGAGGAGCCAAAATAAGTCAAATGTTGGCCTTTAATAGAAAGAGTGATACATAATAAATCACAATATTATGTATAATAGAACATATACAAAAACTCAGTATGGGTCCTGGCCTTAACACCTTCATGTTAACAAATGCAAGCAGGTTTAATCTACTTGTTTCCTATGAGTGTAGCAATAGGTCCTTTCAAAAACTGTCAGAGCTAACTGCCCCACTTGTAATCCCAACTCTAACTACTGAATAGCTGCTTTTTTTTTGTTTGTCATTTTGATGCTAAACAGGCCACACAAATACTGCAGACAGGACACTGATTTTCTTCCTGTTTAATTGGCAGAACATCAAGCAAAATGACACAACTATTTCTCCCATTTCCAGACTGAATCCTTTGTTTTCTTTTGTTGTATTTTAACAGCAGTGTGTCAGCAATTAGCCATCACAACAAGTCAATGTGTAGACCATACGGGACAGTCATGGCAGATGACATGTCATATTGAACACATTATTTTAATCCTGAACAGGCTCGGAAAAGGAAAGCAGGAGGCACTCCAGGTCAAGATGGAGGTGTTGCGGATGCACCCACAATCAAGAGGTTGAAAATGCCATCTATGCACCACAGCCTCAGCTCCTATCGTTATCAAAACAAAGTCTGAAGGGATCAGGGGTGGGTGGGGTAGGGGCGATGGTTGTAGTCAAGACAACGGGTCCAAACAAAACTACATAGCACAGGTTGAAAACCAGGAAGTAGCTCAGCCCATGCAGGAGTTCCTCATTTGAGAGGAGTGAGGGGGGAAGTGATGCCTGACAGCAGTGTTTTCTTGGTGTAAAAATAATGCTCCACCACCTCACCTCTCTACTACACAGCCCTTGCCCCCACTGGAGTCAGTCTTTACTAAATTCCTCCACCTCCCATAAAAAATCCCTCCATCTGCAAAATATGAATCATCCACATGGAACATTTAACAGAACTTAGGGAAATGGTGGCTGTACTGAAGAGGACGAAATGACACTGCAACACTGCCACCAAGTGGTAACAAAAATGGGTGCGCGTGTGTTTGTATGCATCATATGTCTTGCTGAACTCAGACACCTTATTAACTGTAGAATTAAAGGTTCATTTGCAGAGTACCGCTCAGCTTGATGTCCAGCCTTAATCACTGTAAAATACTAGATTAGTCTAATCCTCTCAGTGCAGACTGAACACATATGGGCCTGAACAAAAGTTCCACTGAATCTCCACTAGCACAAAACAAACCACACGTAAAAAAGAGTAAGTGATTAAAAGGAAACAGGAAGGATCTCTGTTGAGAAATAGCCATGCCAGAAGCTACTGAGTAGGACAGAGTTAATATGCCACGGATGCGGGACAGTATACAGACTCTGACGCATGCTAAGCATTCCTCAAAAGAGTCTGCTGTCTGTCGAAAACCAAATCATATTAGCTGACATATGAGCTCTGCTTCCACTCCCTCTAACTTAAAATAAATCATCCAGGTCAGTCAGAATTAATCTGACAGCTGGACTCCGCAGCTTAAAGTCCAATCATGCAATGATGGCATGAACATTTAACTCCAACCATCTATTGTCGATCATAGTTGTATATGTGGGTCAGCTGTAAGTCAGTATCCGACCCAAGGCTGCCAATTACAGCACAGCAGCCACTTTGCACTGGGAGATTACGTTTCCTGATTCTGGCAAGTCGTCTTTGACAGCCCATCACATGAGGTTTACTCTCTGTTGCTCTGCATATGGTAGCTCTTCAGAAATAGTTTGTGCACTTCACAGTGAGCTAAGCTGTAGCTGCCCATTCAATGAGAATAAGAGAAGAAATGTCAGAAAAGTATTTTGGTCAGTTTGTAGCTCAGACAACATGTATGAGAAATACATCAGAGAGGTAAATTTGTCGTGTAGACACACATACAGACACACAGACAGACAGAGGTCTCTGAATGGCTGCTCCCACCCCAAACTGACCAAGTAAAGCAAACACAACCAGGGTGGCTTTTTGCTGATTGCTGCCATTGCTAAGAAGCTGCTTCCTCTGCAGTCTAACAAAGAAAAGAGTAAAAGAAAGTCCCTCCCGAGGAATAACTTCTCTGTGTAAAAGTATCGAATAAGTTGGAAAAAGCCACAACTTACCGGCTATTCTGTCTCGCTCCATAACTCAACGGCTACCTCAAATAGCCACATGTAACCTCAGCTTTTTCTCTCCTCTCCTCTCCCTCCTTCCCTTCCTTTTTTTCTTCATGAAGACTTCCCCTTTCTCCTGACTTAGTCACCCTGTCCCCCTCTTTCAACCCTCCCTCTCTCCTCCCTCCTTCCTCCCTCTGTCTCCCTTGCTCTTACTTCCTCCAAGTTTTAATGTCTTCAGTCTGTCAGGATAACAAGTGAACGGAGCAGACGTCCGCAACCATGTGCTAGTCATATGGAGTCCCTCTCTCGCTCTCTTTCTCTCTCTCGCTTTCTTTGCTTTCTCTCTTGTAGCTCTCATTCTCTCCTCCACACATATGATGTAGGCTTTTAGCCCAGATACATACAAGCTGACACTTTTTTCTCTTTTCTCTTTCTCCAATGTTTTCTATTACTCCCTTGATACTGAAGCTAGTCTCACTTTCCCTTCTCCCTATCTCTCTCTCTCTCTCTCTCTCTCACACACACATGCTCTCCTGACACTGATGCTGTATTGTGTCTTTGAAATAGATCCTTAGTCCTTTGACCAAAGGTCCTAATCTGAAAATAAACTTGGTCCATTTATTACAGATAAAAACTCCAGCAGTCCACCAGGACATCCTGCACTATACCAACAACACACACTCCTACCATGTCATCATCACCACTCTAATCGGATGTACAAACCCACATACTGTAAAGCCATCATCCAAACAACTGATGACTGGCTCTACGTGGACTGAAAAATCCTCATCTAAAGAAACTTTAGTCCAGGGCCCTCATATATGAAGTGTTTCTCAATAAGTCATGTTTACAACCAGTTAATAATCAGTGTTACAAGATCTCAGCCAACAAGCTTGTTGACCTCCTGCACATCAGCCAGTGCTTGGAAACAGCAATGATATGACCTGGTGTTTCTGCAGACATGCAGTTATGACAAATGCCTCTCTCTATCTGACCTGCTCTGACATTTACTCCCATAATTGTTGTTTCTGTTTGTGTGTCTCAGATTTCAGAGCTTGTAAAAGGATGAATATTCATATTATTTTACATTTTATAATATATATTTATAATATGAACACAAATGGTAGATGGGTGGAGCATCCTGAGTGATACAGGTCACTTCACACACACACACACACACACACACATATCTCCCACTCCCCTGCAGTCCTGGGGCCTTGAAGTGAGGAGAAGCAGAGAAATGGAGATTAGAGATATTCATGTATAACTGCACTGTGAGAAGATTTAGAAGATCTAAAGATCAGACTAAAACATGATTTATATAAGCCTATTTAGTGTGATTTATCTCTTTTAATGTTTATTTGGAATGTAGAACTTTTGGTCATAAGGGATATTTTAGTACACTGTTTCACATACATAATAAAAACACAACATTTAACCAAAACAACAAAATAAATACTACGAACATATCGTAGAAAAGGTTTCAGTCGTAGTCATCTGGACACTGTTTTCAGAATCAAGACGTTTCGGCTCCCATCCGGAAGTCATTCTCAATTGTGAAAATGGTCTGAGAACTCAGAAATTTAAGCTACTCCGTGTTGCTTAGGCCCTGCCCTCAGGGAGGAGTCTTCCTGAGTGTCTGCTGTTTACCCTGCCTAGTTTCACCTGAAACTGACCTTCTTTTGTTTCCATGATGGCCCAGTAATCAGGCCTATTGTTTTCTGGCTGCACCTCCCTCATCCCAGATGACTACGACTGAAACCTTTTCTACGATGGAACACTCCTGGACGAATGAGGGACTACACCGTCTTGACTACGAACATATGCTACATCAGACATTACCAGTCAATGGCTGCAGTGCAATCAATTTAATCGCTCCCTTTTACATTCAGTGCTTAGTCTATACAGGAACACTGAGGCCTACTTAGAATCCAAACTCTGATTTAACAGTTTGACAGACTAATGAACAAAAGAGTTCTTTAACCTGTTCACTTGAGCCTGTGGCTTTATGGTTCCTGATTATATTTATATTTGTATTTGTATATATTCATATATATAAGTATTTATAAACTCTAAGGTTTGAGTTGTGGCAGTCAACCTCAGATTAGTTTATTTTGAAGGGCTAAGCGAGGTATCAAAACTACTCAGGAGTGTATTCCGCTTGTATGGTCAGTCCTCTCTGCTCTGTACATGTAATGGTCTGTTGTTTCTATAAAAATAAAATCTGATGCCTTCTTTTATATTTGTGCAAGAATGCAGCTGAAGTACAACCATGTGCACACAGAGACCAAAATCTAAATTCTGATCAAGTTGACAAATTAAACCAGAAATCAGAACAAAACTAGAGAAAATCTAAATGAGCCTTTTGGTGCTGAATCCATATGAAAAGCAGGATGCTGGTTACTGTGACAAAAGTGTGGATTTAAAAATAGAGACATGTCTCTTTTGGCTGCAGGCTCTTTCTGTCTTGTGATCATTTTCCAGACTTAAAAAGCTGCAGTTAATCACAGGGTCAGGGTCAGGGTCAGAAAAACACATGAAACACACAACATGTGCTTATGCATTTGTTGACTCACTCTCATGCATAACACACAAACACATGTTCCGACAGACACGTAAACACATGTATGCCACAGTGTGTTTGTGCACACATGTAGCACTGCTACTGTTGCATAATTTATTCTAATTGTTAGACAATAAGTTTCTTTTCTCTTTCTGTTTTTTGGATGGGGCAGCATTGTCACACACACACACACACACACACACACACACACACACACACACACACACACACTCAAACCTGCACCCAAGGTCCACCCTGTAGTGTGCTCCTCTGGCCTCAGAACAAAGAGCAGTGGCCCAGGCTGAAATGAAGGCCTGCTGACACATACACACGCACACATGCACACACGCACACACGCACACACACACACACACACACACACACACACACACACACATATAAACACATTTTTGTCTATCCATAAAGCCATCCTAGATAAGCACACACACATACATTTGGATGGTGTTGATGACTTGGATGGAGGATGGAGGACCTATAATATACATAAAATGAGATAAATTACTAATGGAATGACGGAATGAATATAATAAGCAAGATTATGGGTATGACATTGTTTAGTTTACCTGCAACACGAAAATGAAGGAATGGCATAATTTATCTTAAAAAATCATGTATTTCTGACATTTTATTATTTCATTCATTCATTTAATTATTATTCAATTTCCTAATAATATCACATAACCTTCTTTGGGTAGATAAAAATCATCCATGTGTCCCTAGTAGATTATTCGCTCCAGTGCTCGGAAGCATTATCTAAGGGACACTGACCTTTCAGTTTTATTTATTTAAATATTTTTTTTAATTAAACAACATAAGTATAAATTAAAACTAAAAAAAAGACATCATTAACTCAATGCAGCTTTTCTAAGCATTTTTTTTAACTATTTTGGTTTTGCAACCACATATTAATCCAATGAGTAAACCTGAGAGATTTGACCTTATATCACTTAGGAATTCTAACAATTTAGCTTTATAGCTGCTATGTGACCTCATTTTTTTTTTCAAATAATGCTCCTTGCTAACTGTTTTTAAGACTCATTAATTTTTATCTATTTTCCCCCAAAAAACCTACATTTTATTTAATGACTACTTTTCACAAAATTTTTCCTGGTGCAAGAGGACACTGTTCACTGCTGTTTTACAGTGAATTAAGTTGTTTGAGCTTGTAAAGGACATAATTCAGACAAACCTGATGCAGAGATAACAGACTGAGAGGGCCTCCCTCACTCATACCTTTCACCACCTCCCCTCTCCATCATCTCAACCTGCTAGCAAGATACAGCCAGACACTCCCACAACACACACACACACACTCAAACTTACACCTAAAACCAGACACAGACAAACTGAAAGGGTTATCCAAGCAGATTCCTCTCGCATGACCGTACACCCTGTAAACACACATAGAACACACACACACGCACACTCAGCCTATCTTTTTCTTTCTTTTCTTACATACACATATACCAAACATGCAGCCTATATTTGCACCCAATGAGGCAGATGGTCATGAGGCACATATGGGCACGTGTGCTTGTTCACTCATGCAAGACAAACTCAAACACACACACACAGTGTATCACACATTGACTAAGGGTGGATGGTGAGCCTTGGGGTGCACATTAATGTAAGCCGTCACTTCAGAGCACGACCTATGGCCAAACGTGTGACTCAAACATGCTAAATTTAGTTACATAACAGTTAAGCAAAAAAATCACCACCATGCCAGCTAACACTAAAGGGATGCCTGCAGGGCAGCGATGCACAATGAAGGAGAAAGAACAGTGGGAAGAAGATGACAGATAAAAGGAGAGGTGGAGCGAGCAGTGGAAGTAGTGAAAGGGGTAAATGGAGGGGAAGAAGAAAGAAGAAAAGCTGAGGAAGAGGAGCTGAAGCTGCTTGTGTCTTCAGGGGTGAAAAACACATGAAAGGGATCTACTCATACACACAAACTAAACTCTAAAGGTGGAATTATACATGTGCACCATGGTGTGCGACAGTGACGCCATAGGAGTTATAGTCCAGTGTCAAATTTCACCCACTGAAACCAACTAGACAGATGTGTTGCACATTAATAAGTAATATTGTGCTTTAACAGGCCTTTTCCACACAAGACATTTTGCTATGTCACAGTAAAAGCACAGGTGTAAATAATAAAATTAATGATGAGCGAATTCCATTTAGTTTGGCTCGTCTCACTATTGAACAACAGACAATTCCTGCGATGGATTTGCTGTTACTGAAAAAGAAAGGATAACTGAGTCTTCCTTCAACTTGCTCAGTGTTTCCTTCCCGTTTAACAATCTCCACTGGCATCAGAAACATATAGGTGAAAACAAAAGCAGCCCAAGCTGACCAATTACAGTTCTTGACGTCTTTACATGTAGCCACCAAAGTGGTTACATTTTTGAGGAGGTGCACGTTAGCTGCAGTATAGCTTACTGTACAGCTATGGGGTAACCACACACACACGCGCACACTCTCTTTATTCCCTCAAGTCCCCAGAAAACCTCCCGTTTGCACATAGGAGATGGTGGAGACCGAAAAAGAGAAAAAGTGTGATGTGGTGCTGCTAGCCACAGTCTGATGACCTCACTAGAGCGCTAAGCGGCACTCATCGTCCCCCTGCCTTGTCTCCATCATACCCACACACATGCACAGCAAAAGAGAGAGAGAGATTTTGTGTCCCCTGCTGCTGCTGCTGCTCCAGCCTACACATCCAACCTGGGGCATGTACAGGGACGACACAACTCTTCACATCACTCATCTACACAAGCCAAATTTAAAACTGGACCCCATGCTCTCATGCAAACCATGAGTAAATGCAAATTTGTAAACACAGAGAGCTCCCATTGCTTGTTCCAGAAAGATTTCACTTTTCTTTTTGTAAGAGCTATTCTACTGAATTAGGGAAATAATAAATAATGGGCAACCCATCTTCTAAATAACACAGAGAACCATCTTCTGAGTGATCAGTAAGAACCACAGTGATGATGAGTGTTTTTCTACAATGACAGCTATGAGGTTACATTTTGAATCTGGAATTCATTTTTGACAAGCACTCCTCCTAAACACAATGTACCATCCAGAACAAGCCCAGGAGTTATTCAGACACTGTAAGACAGTAAGTACACATCATTACAGCAATGTGGGAGTAAGAAGATCTGATTGTATCTGTATTTTCCAATCAGACTTGATGGCAGCCACAAGGCCCCACAAGCGATTCCCACTGAAACTGACCGAGTGTAGGGGAGCGAAATGGATGGGAGAGTTGGTCTGCCGTTGTTCTTTAATATAAACTCAATGACTTGATGTGTTTTTCTTTTTTATATTGTATCAGATATGTTCAAAACAATGCATCTCAGGTAAAAATGAAAGCCATATCGCTCAGTCTGCTTCCCATTCACTAGTGTGGTATTTCCGTGCACAGTCAGAACTGCTGACCTGCTGGGTTAAGTGAACAAAGCAAGCCTGGATTCAATAAGAGGTATGAGTGATTGTCTGAGAATTGTAAACATATAATTTCTAAATCTTTGTCGGGAAACCCCCTTCTGAGTTTCTGATGTACTCATTTGACATTTATGGGTCTCCTTGACTACTGGAAAGTTTTACAAAATGATGGTAACAATAAATATTTACATACTACAGCTCAAAAAGCTTTATGTTTATGTTGATGTTTAGATGTTTATTATTAGGATTCCCATTAGATACTAGGACAGTGATTCCTTGGGTCCATAGAAAACACAGAAAGCACTGAAAAACCCAATACATTATAGTCATACAATAGACTAAAAACAAGGAGTACATTTCAGACATGTTGCAGATAAATGAGCAATATCAGAATGAGCAATGAATGGCAAACAAGACTAAGAGTCTACAGCCATGCAAACAGCTATGTGAGACTGTACTTAAGGTTAATCTTAACACTTGCATGCTAACATGTTCACAGTGACAATGCTAACATGCTGATGTTTAGCAGGTATAATGTTTACCATGTTCACCATCTTAGTTTAGCATGTTAGCATGCTAACATTTGATAATTAGCATTAACACAAATCAGCTGAGGCTGATGGGAATGTTGTTAGTTTTGCAGGTTCATCCTTTGGTGTCCATAAATAAATAAAAACACAACAATAAATACAACAAAATCTGAAATGAGGGAGGCAGGACCTAAATGTCCTCCAGGGCTATGAATAATCCACTGAAAAATGAAAAATCCAAACACTGACCTCTATAATTACTATCACTCTATCACAAATTCTAAACCACTGAAGATGTTTCACAGCTCATAAAATCGGTAGTCAAAACAAAGTGCAAAACTCATGTCCAAAGTCATTATTGATGTTGAGTCAGTAACTAGCATGACTTCAAGTCAGCACTGAGATGCACTTGACCAATCCTCTGCGAGAACCAGAAAAAATCATGACGATAACCAATACATCACCCTGTTACTCATGACACACTCACACACACACACACACATACACACATACACATAAGCACACTCACATAGTCCGTCCAGTCAAATCCAGTTCACAGAAACCCCCCTCCTTTTATAACATACACATATAACTCATCTAGGCTCCTCTCTTCCAGTGCTCTGACAATTTAAATCCCACTTTCAGGTCATTTGGACTGTCAGAGGCTGTAAAAGTGCTAGCAATGCAGTCTGTCTGTCCCAGCATGGCTGTGGTAACACTGCTGGCTATTTCCTCCTCACCATAAGGTAATCATTAGATGTGAGTGGGAGCTCGGAGCTGGCAGCAGGCTGCGTAAAATGGGGTATCCTCAAAGTTCCAGAGCCCTTGCAGGAAAGAAGGGGTCTGTTATTGCAATTGATAAGTATGTGGACACTATGTGGATATTGAAGATTTAGTAGAAGCCACTATGGAAGTCGCAGCACCTTTCATCCATTCTGCAGGATTTTTGAAGGAACACCTTTTGTGGTTTTGAGTGGCACTGAAGTAAGAATAAAAACAGACTGAATTGTTGGCTTCACAAATCCATATGAAATTAGTTAAGCTGGAACAATAACAGTCTGTCAGCAGTGCTTAGTGTTTGCTACAGTGTGTAATAGACCTCATTGTGCTTTGTACTTACAATCCACACTGCTTAACTGGGCATTAGGTAATTGAGTAAAGGTAAGCTTAGACAGAGCATGGATGAGAGGAGCAATGCTATGTGATTTGGCTGATTATCATACCCAACCACATCAGCCCGAGGCCTGCTGCTTTCACCTCCATCTCTGCAAATTAGCCTGAACTGATGGAGGGATGATGCTGGAGAGAGAAAGAGAAGGGAGAACGAGAAGAGAGTTCCTGTGGTTCCCTGTGGCTTCAGACCTCTGTAATCAGCATGCCAAGCTCCTGATGTCTAAATCCACAACGCGGACCCAGATAGTCTACACATACTATACACACATGCGCATACATGTAAACAGACACTTGCGTGCAGAGACACAGAGCGAGCTCCTGATACATGAGCTCAGTGGTGATCTCTGTTCATGTCGACCCCGGATATTTTCAGTCAATAGTGATATGATGATTGATATGTGAAAGTGAACAAATCAGATAAGGATATATTTTTGACATAAATACTTTTGATAAGGCTTGATTTTTCAAGCAAAAATGACAAACATTTGCTGGTTCAAGCTGTGGATTTGTTGCTTTTCCTTTGTTTTAATATTATGATAAATTAATCATCTTTGGGGCTGTTGTTTGGCAAAACATTTGATGACCTCACCTTGGGAGTTACAAAAATTTGTAAGTGTAAGAATTTTAAATAAAGGGGAAATTGTTTGATTTTTGGAAAAATTACAGTAAACTAATTTCTAGAAGTTAAATCTCTGTAAAAGTGATTTTAGTGTTATGGTTGGAATAGAAAATGTGCAACATCATCAGGTTTACTGTAATAAAATGAGGTTTTTGTTTCGCTCTAAACCCTTTTTATATTTATACATGCATATACAAACAAAAATTTTCTCATGTAAGACAGAAAATATAAATGTTAAATATCCAGTGTTTAACATTTAGGAGGATCTATTGGTAGAAATGGAGTATAATATTTACAAGTATGTTTTAATGTGTATAATCACCTGAAAATAAGATTAGTTGTGTTTTCATTACCTTAGAACGACACATTTTTATCTACATAGGGAACGGGTCGCCATGTTGCACTGCCATGTTTCTAGAGTAGCCCAAAACAGACAAACCAACACTGGCTCTAGATAGGGCCTTTCGCTTTTTTCACGAGTTTTGCGGTCACCGTAGCTGTGCTACACGCTACACGGAAGGGGAGAGTGAGGCGAGCAGTATTCAAATGGTTGCAAACTGCAATTTCACCACTAGATGCCACTAAATCCTACTTACTGCTCCTTTAATGCTATTCCTTGTACTACACCAAATAATCACAAAAAATGCTAATGCAAAGTAACAATGATGCTCTCATTATGATCAGCCCATGCTTTACTACTGGCATCTGCTTGTAACATCAGGTGTTTCTTTACTGAACATGCGGCAAAATCATTCACAACTGGCTGGCTGCTCATCATGATAAGCAGCAGTGACATGGCCTCTTTTCATCCTTATGTTATTCACAGGGGGGCTTTGTTAAACTGAAACGTCATCATCGACCATCTCTATTTATAGCCAAACTCTGACACAGTGAAAGATGATGTCATACTTGCATTTGTGCATGCATGAGCACACAAAAGCAAGGGTATACGGGACTATTCAGCAAGGAGAGAGGTCTCCTCCATGTACGCATGGATTGTTGAAGTATGGGTCAGCATTTCAGCGCCCAAAGCTAAGTTTAATCAGATAGGAATTACAGCTGTGAAGAGAGATAAACTGAGAGATAAAAACCATGAGAGACGGAGCAAAATGTGTCATTTCCTGTAGTGGGAGGGAAAGGATTAGGCTAATAGCTGAGGGAAAGTTTATCTAAGGGGAAAAAAGTTCAGTCCTTTCAATGAGAGAAACTCATGGTATCTAAGGCAGCCCTTAGGGGCTGAGACGGTGAGCTTTTGTACTTGGCACTCACAGAAGAAGACTGATAAAGGTAGTCTAATACTCATGGAAGCTTTCAAGCAGGGGTTTTAATGTGATAAGGATTATATGAACCGGAGTGCTTGGCAGCTTGACTCTTATAGGTAGTGAATTAAATAGACGCTCACCGATGAATAGCAAAGTAATAAAGACAGCTTTAATATCACAGGGAGTAGTAGTGAATGTGGTGGCAGTCCAGGCCAATATATGACTCAGACTGAAGGGAATCTAGCTCAGCTGTCACTGAAGAGCCATTGTTGAGGTGAAATAAAGAGCTGTATTGACTCCCCTCATCTGCTGATTCTCTATGGGACCTACTGGTGTGGTTTAGTGGGAGGATGGATGACATGATGAATGCTGCAGTTTAAGAAATCAGTTAGACCCAACAGTACTGTAGTCAGTCCCCCAAAATCATTTGGACTTGATTTGGCAGTGCATCAGTGGACTGAATGACTGATCTGTGACCAGTTTGACCTCAGTCTTGTGTTGTTGCAAGTTTTATAGTGATGGGACTTCTATTTCTACTCTTATGACCTGCGTTAGCTAAGTGTTAAAGAAATCTATTATACAATTAGTCATTTGATAGAAATTGATTGACAACAATTGTAATAATCTGTTAATGGTTTAAGTAATTTATCAAGCATAAATTCCAAAAAATTTTCTTGTCACAGCTTCTCAAATGTGGGAATTTGCTGCCTTTCTTGGTTTTATATCAATATAAATTTAATCCCTATGGGATGTGGACTGTCGGTTGGAAAGAAATGTTTTTAACAAGTCACCTTGAGATCTTATAACTTATGGTGGACATTTTACACTATTTTCTTTAGATTATACTATTAAACAAACACGTTTAAAAATACAATTAATGCATCCATTGCTAATGAAAATAATAAATTACAGCCCTACATGGGTTAAAGCATTTTAAAACACAGTGATGATTTGGGAAACTCTTCCCTGAACATTGCTTGATTGCTTGAGATATTAACATAAAAAGTATGGTAAGGTTGCAAAAAATTTGAATGTCATCATCATGGAATGGAAAATTTATGCAAAGTCACATTTAAAATAATATTTAATCCAATGAACTGGGTTCCGCTGTTACATATTAAATCACATTTAAAAAAATTCACACGTGTAAAACTAAACCTTCAAGAATTTGTTTTCAAATCTGCAGTAACTGATTTTTTTGGTGGAAACAAGTTGTGAACAAAACACTGACATATCATCATCATGTTACTTACACATCCAGGAGTTATGGAGCAACATTATCATTCATTTGGAACAAATGTGTTTCTAACCACTTGATGAATGTAAGTCCAATATTCCCTCTCATTTAGCTCTGTTTTTGGTCTCCACCAACTCCCGAGAGAAATATCTGGCTCTTTAGCTGCTAAATGCTCCACTGTATTCACCAGCTAGTCGCTAACTGTCTGTCTGCTGCTTGGTGCTGAGCAGGTAGTGTACCGTGGCGTTTTAGTGCTTTTTTACTGAAACCAGCTGCCTGCAGCATCCCAAAACAAGCCTATGAGAGTGGTGAGAGAGAACCAAAACAGTGATGTTGAGAACCGGACAGCTAAACAATGAGCTGAAACTCGTTATTAAGCTCCATAAAGCTGAGGGGAGCTGAAGATTCAGGTGGTACGAGCACCCCCTTTAACATTGTCACATTGTTTCCCATTGTCACTTGATACATTATCATAGAAATATCAATTATAGCAGCTTTAAGTTTTAATTACACTTTGCTTAGAATCATTCATTTGAAAACAAAATTCTGTAAAAACAATGCCATGTTATAATCATACCATCATGATACAATTTCACTAAATGATAATACTGAAGCATCTCCGAGTCCTAATTGAAATAATGACGTTTGTGTTTGGATCCTGATAGGACCTGCGTTATGAAAGTGGCCTATTCTCATTAGAAGTACATCCCCAGTCTAACATGCCCTAACAAAATTTAGCTGAGTCAAATACCGTAGTGTGTGGGCCAAAGTCTGCACATGTCACCCACTACATCTAATCCAGCGGGCTAAATCCTGGCCATCACCCCCTCTAGTGTGCTACACAGTGTAGAGATGTTGAGTCATTGTAATAATTAGTCATTTCCAAGTAAAGTTGGCAGAGATGAGAATGTTTCTCGAAGACATCCAGCATTGTGGTAGTGAGTGTATTTTCTATATGAAGTCTATATAGTTCTAACATGATAACCTATAGCCATAGTCATCTTCACTGGCACCACATCTGTCAGTTCCATCCACACGTCAACATCAAGAATGCTTCCCTGAGTATTTACCAAATCTTATATCAAAGATGAAAAGTCCAGCAAATCCACATAACCAGCCCTCAGCAAATGTCTACCACAAAAGAGTCTATTCAAGCTGAGGACAAGCCTGTTTTCAAAAATGACCCAACCATGAGAATATATAGCACAGCTAACTGGGATCTCTCATGCGTAGGCAGATAGAAAGAAAAAAGGGGGGAGGAAAAAAATGAATCCTTTACTCCACTGGGTCTCCCTGTTCATTCAGGGTCACATTACTTGAAACTACAGAACAACATGGGTACATCTAGTTCATTAAGCCCAACAAGCTCCAGGTCTCACCGGACTTTCCTAAATAGGAGCCAACATATTTTTTTGGTGATCTAAGAGACAATACGATGCTCCCAGAGTAAAATTAAGCAGGAGTGACTAGAGAAAGCATCTAATGTACTCTTCCCAAAAAGGATGTAAAAAATATGGGTTATTTCTAAAAACAGAGGTTTTAAGTTATATTTGCATGTTGTTTTTGGACATTGTTATTGAGGTATTGTACTACTTTTATGGTGTATCTTATAGAGAATAATAAAGGCAATAGGACTTGTAAACATGTTTACAACAACACAAGCTGATTGGGATTCAGTATGAAAGGGCTTTTCACACCAAGGTCTGTACTGACTATTTAAGCAGATGATAGCTGCTCTCTATCACACATCTGCTTTCTCCAGCATTATCACACTCTGCGACAGCCCACACAAACTAGAATTTTTGCTTTTGGATACACTGACAGATATGTAGAAGAAGAAATACTAAAAAGGCTCCCTATTAAAAGCGTCTTCGTTAGGAAAAATGTTTTGGTACTGCTAATTGGGTTCTCTCTCAGTTCAGCTGTGAAATGCTCGAGCCTGACAGATAACTTGACACCTTAAGGTCATGATGCTGCATGGAGAAACTGCTGGAGCTTCTACAAGCTTTGACCTGAGGAGGAGAGAGTGTGGCTGCCTGGTCCTGCCTGGCTGCCATGTTTTGTCTTTGCCTGGAGAGAGATCAGACCACAAGACAGCATAATGGTCAAAGTAAATAAAGACCTCAGAGTTAAAATACTCAAAATTATTCAGTCAACAATGACAGAGAATTTGCTCTTTTACGCCTCCTGGAGTATATCACATCTGGACTTTCTTTGTTTTCTGGGAAAAGTGTGAAAAAGTAATGATACAACACCTGAAAACTGTTATCATCACACACCTTAAGTGACAAGGCCACTGTTGATGCCCGTGCACTGCCAGCCTCCTCAGCAGTTTGACCACCTACTAAGCTACCAATCCGCCACTGGCTGAAGACAACAGCAAATAGTTTGATGGCGTTTGTATGGTGCTGTGTCAGTGCAGGTGCAGCCGTGAGGATCTCCAGCAACAGAAACTGACAGTTAGTGATAAGACTCCTTAAACAGCCCAGTCCCTTGCCTCCAAGTTATGACCTTTCCCACATTTCAATTCCCTAAAAGGTCAAGCCCTGATTCCTTAAGGCTCCAGACTGCTACTGTGTTTGTGATAGTTGCTATGCACAAGGTTAGTACTTTGATTGTCTGGATTTTCTGACAATATACAGTAGAAAATCAAATGTGGACCATGTGTAATGTAATAGCACAGATGGAGAATTCAAAATAGAGACTTGAGGTTTGGACTTAAGTCACAAAAATGGAGACTTGAGACTTGATGACTGCAAAAACATTCTAGTCTTAAGTTTTAATGTGGTAAAAGACATCGACATGTAGGCCTTGCATATGGCCACCCACCTGGAATGTAAAAAAACACTGTTAACATTTGAAAAGAAAATGTTGAAATGTGCCATTTTATTGATCATCATTCAAAGACCCCCAAAACTTGCAACTTACTCGCAATTTGCTTCCACGGATTTGACCAGAACATTTCTCCAATGACTTAAAAATAGATGTGAATATTAGCTTAGTCTTTCATGGCATGAATGAACATGACAAGTTTTTCTTCAAACTCAGTGTTAAATATGTGTCCTGTTTTCAACACAAGCCTCAGCAGCATCAGCTTGTGCCAAAATTCTGTCTGTTTAATCTAGAGCACTTTATTTTTCTCCCCAGAGCCCATCCTGTGTTCCTAAATGTTGAGAGAGGGGGAACGCACAGATGGGGCCAGAGCAAAGCCAGAGATGCGTTGTATAACACACATGCACAAACACACTCGAGCACACACTATATTGTGTCATGCATGTACAATGCAGAAGCCCGCTTACAAGAATACACAAAAGCAAGTACACTGACATCCTGAGCAAGTAAACGTCCAAAATGTTTGTTAAAGCCAAACACACACAAACACAGGAGCAGCACTTTGACTCCATGAAGAGAGCGCAGCCTGAAGGGGCCAGTGCATCCATACAGAAGGTCAGGCTGAGAAGGACAGATGATGATGCACATCAGACTTTAATAGCCAGGGGACCTCGAGCTGCTCCCCTGGGTGCTGTACACTCAGCCGCAAAACAAACTGGCCCAAAACAACAGTAAGGGCGAAGACTAAGTGAAAGAGTTTGGCAAGTTGGAAAGGGATAAAAAGACAACTCAAGGTAAAGAGAATTTTTTTTTACACAGCAAGAGTCTTCTGATTGATAACTGAAAATAGATTGTGTGACATATGTAAGCAGTAAAACTTCAATTAATCTAAACTATACATTGATTTCATAAATAGTGTGTCTATATAGTCATATACAGCCTGTGTGGTATTACTTTGTATTTTGTGCATCACACTACCAAAAGTAGGTCACAATTTGTATGCATAATTCATACATGTAATTATTTTTCTGCAGAGTTTAGATCATGTGATGTCTGACTGAATACGTTAAAATGATACAGTATGTTATCACCATATTAAGTGTATTCTAACATACTTTTTTTGAAACATCTGTACCTGAATTGGGAGTCTTCTTCATGCTCTGGGTTTGCTGCTGGTCCACTTCTCTCAGTCGTCAGTAAAAGCAGCGCTTGGGTCCTCAGAGGAAACCTGAGTGACTGTCCGTCTCACACGGTCCAGGCGTCCAAAAACTCGAGTCGACTTTGTTGTCTCTTTTTTCCTGCACTTGTTCTTGTACAGCTCGCTCGCAGTGCGTGGTGGTACTGTGTGACTGCAGGCAGCGCAGATGCAGAAATGCCGTGTGATCCGCTGAGCTCGATGATGTGCACTTTAGTGGGATGCTGAGAGTCTCGAGACCGCACGACCATGGTAAAAGCAATTTTTGCGCACGATGGGAGGGGGGGTCCACTGACGCACCTTTACGCACGGATCCCAAGTTCTATCCAGTGTTGGGCTCCTCACTCAAAAATATATAATAGACTCATACAACTCATAAAATTAATAATTATTACAAATATTTATCATTCAGTCAAAGCAATGAATAAGTGTTGCCTTGAAGTAAAATCGATGTGATGGAGGATTAGAGGAACAAAACAGCCTGGATTTCAAACCGTCATCCTTTATCTCGGAAGCTCAATTCTTGTGACTTTTGCATTAAATATATCCTGCGTTTATCATGGATTATAATACATTTGGAATAACTATGGATTATTCAAATTATGTGTAATATGAGGTTGTGAAAAAAGTGAGCTACCGACTTTGCTTGATTGACTGGTGTGGGGGATGGACTGAATGCACCGAAGAATGATGGAAACCGCCTCATGTTCAAATTCCTTACACAGCTAAGCAGACAGTATCTGTTATAGGCCTATACGCTATGGAAACTTTATCATCACCTTACATATAATTTTGGTATACACCCCTAAGCAGTCATATTCTGCTCAAATACTAACAGCCTACTAATGAGATACAGACATGCTAAAATATCTCCTGACTGATACTTTCTGAATAAGTACATTGCAGCGCTGTTCAATAACAAAGTTAACCATTACTTTGGTGCTCATTGCAAATGTGCACACCCATGATTGAATGAAATGACTATTAGATAATCAGTAAGACGTTTAGGTTATGGTTGAAGCCTGCCAGGAAGTTCCCAGCTTTTTGTTTTAGTGAGAATCAACATCCGATTTCACTAACCAGCTCTCTGGGCTCATATGGTTGCCCTGATAATTGACACTTTCTTCTCATACACACCTGAACTTATTTCTGGCTGTCACACCCGTTTGAATTCAAACCTGTGATTCTTCTAGAAGCTGTCTGCTGTCAGCTGTCCCTCAAGTTTCACGATGACCACAACTGACACGTTAAAGGGAACTGTGTGTCGCAGTAAAACGACTGTTCAATGCTGCTCTCTTCTGGTCAAAAGTGAGACTTGCAACACTTCAAAGGAAGAAGAAGAAAAAAAGGGGAATCTCATATTAGGATCTAACATCCAGACCATTTCACATGTTATAGCAGGAAAAGCACAAGTGGAACTAATAACACAGTGAGTGTCCCAGTCAGATCTGCCAATGAGCCAGCAAGCATGTTAGCAGGGACATGGAACTTGTGCTTTTTCTGATGAGACATGGCAACGTTTTTGCATTTAAAAAGGTCTACTGTGAACAAATATCTGCTCCTCAGTTTAACACATCCTTATTAAAATTTACATTTCTAAAAATCTTGATTCTCTGTTCAAACTATATATTGATAGGCCTATACAGTGTTCATTCATATACATAATACATATATTTATACAGCAAATATGTTCATGATAATACACAATAATGGCTCATGTGAACATTTCTTGTATGGATGTATGTCAGTATTATGGGCTTATTTTAAAAAAGTATTTTAGAACAGGACAGAATAAATTAGAGAAATCTATTTAAATCTAACTGTTTAGTTTCAGTGGAGCAAGCATGGTATGTTGTATTATATTGCATTCTTTATTAATAGTTGTTACTGTTTTGATATAACAGCAAAGTTCAACATACAAAAATGTAATCAGTCCAAGATTCTGCAACTGAAGCTTGAAAAACGTAACATTGTGTTTTGTCCTACTTCCAGTTACAACTTCAAATGTGGATGTATTGCATGTTTTCTTTTTCAGAATAACCAGGACTATTTGAAAATGAACATGTAGGCTATTTGATGCGAATAGTAGCATTCAAATTTATGATCGATAATATTAGGCCTGTCACAATATCAAATTTTCACTACACGATTATCATGGCCAAAAGATTTTATGATAATGATATTATTGCGATATCTATAGAAAATAAAAATAATAATGCTATCAGTCTAATTCAGCTTTAACTTTGTTTATTGTGTGTTTTTGTCTTAACCGCCATCGACTATGACAAAGCAAGAATGGAACGAAACAGGAATTTTTAAGAGGCACTGGATTATTTACACTATATTATCATATGTGTATTATTAACATGACATCAATATTTTGGTTTTAAATATCACGGTTATCATCAATAGCGGTATATCGCGACACCCCTAGATTATATATATACATGTAGAATTTGGGTTCGCCTAGAAAAGAAGTGTTGCAAAATGCATTTTATAAGAATTCTGAAGAGAAACAGTTTCTCAACCAATAAATATAACAGGTGAAAATTGATAAAGTGCAACAACAAAAAATGTCTTGCCCCATTAAAAAGAATGGGACACAACCAAACTTTGATGCTCACATGTTGCTTGGATCGTCTGAACAACATGCAATGAGGGGTTACAACCAAGTGTCATACCTCATTTTGTTCATAGGGCTATTGTTATGTTGACTGACAGCAAGATTATGTGCAAGTTTCACTTAAACAGTTTGCGGGATGCCAGCGTTTCACTGGGACTGACTAGTAGTGTACTTGTTGCAGGTGAAACAGCTCAAAAGAAGACTCCATGAAGGATGAAGGATGCAAATTAGGTTAAAACAGTCTTTGCTGCCACCTCCTGGTATGAAGGACTATCTCATCTCTTTAACTTTAAAATAAGTTACAAAAGGCAAAAGACAAATTGATGAGGGTGATTTTGAAACTTCATCCATGTCTACATGTCAAACCTAACCACTTCAAACTTTTACATATGTACAGTTGAATCTACCTCATAAAGCTAATGTGCTGTATGATAATACCTACCTAATAAAAGGCAGGTCCCAGCTGCATGCGGTGGGGGGATTGCCAGAGGTAAAAAAAACAGGCAGAGGCATGCAAAACAATCACAAGGCTTAAAACTGGCATGTAGAAGGACAATGTAGTCTGTTTGGACAATTTAAGACATAACCTGCGGGAGACCAGATAAGGGGAAACTGGTGGTTTTGAACAGGGCAAACAACGGTCGGAAATATGCTCAGATGAATTAGGTGTCATTCAGCTGACTCAGTGACTATTTTTACCAGCCGAGACAGCGTGGCTGATATTGTTTTCACCTTGTGAGTTTGTGTGTGTGTGTGGGGGGGGATTTGAGACAACTACTGTAGCAGGAAATACCACAGAGGATGTTTTGAGTATTTTGCCGGATGTTTATGTATGTCTGTCTGTGGCCAGATTTTGTCAACACAACCGTGCAAGATGTAGTCACGAAACTTTAAGGCTACAGGTGTGCAGTTGAGCTCAAAATGAAGGCCGAGTTCCAAGATGGGTATGGTCCAACACATGATTACTGAGTACTCATGAAATAATGTAGTAATGACTACTGAGTACCCATTGGTCGGAACGTCAACATGTTGCCGAGTGTCGCGGCTGGTGTGATCCCATTGCAAGATGGTCTCTAGTTCAACAAATACCACAGAATAGATCTAAAGGTCATGTGAACTATATTGTGTTCACATGACCTTCTGTTCTTATGGCTTTTTCTTAACTGAAAGTTTTTGTTGTAACTATTTAAATTATTTTATCTTTTATATCTTCTGTTTTTCATTTTATTTACTTTTATTATTTTGTTTTTATTGTAAAGCACTTTGCAACTTTGTTTTGAAATGTGGTGTTTAAATAAAGTTATTATTATTATTATTATTATTATTATTATTATTATTATTATTATTATTATTATTATTATTATTATGTTGCAAATCAACTTACCTTTAAACCACCAAACAGTATAATCATATTGCGTTGTCTGTCAGAGTTTGTGTCTGTAAGGCCTGTGGTTTAGTTTGGTGCACACTTTCTGCCCTCTACTGACTAACGAGTGTCTAAGTCAAAAATAAAATAAAATAAAACACAAGCATCAGTGTTTGACATAATACAATTCTGGTGTTAACATGGGGTTAAAGTGAGATCAATTTGAGTTAAAAAAAAACTGCACTGCTTTTATTGAATATTCTACATTTGTTTGCAAACCTATATGCATACTCCAATACCACAGATGCAGATGAAACTCGTTTTGTTGTCACAGTGAACACACATCTGACACCACTTTACAAAGCTCAGTATCATGTTTGATTCTACAGCCCAAATGTTGCATCATAGTCAGTAGGGAAGGAAAAACAACAAAAGCAAAAAACAGAATCACAAACAAGAATTATCACAATAGATAAAAACGTATTATTCATTGCCTGTCTAATAGTAACACACAATTACAATTATTAACATTAAAATGAATTTACAACAACCATTATCATCATCATCATCATTACCACCTTTACTATCAGCATTCTCATTTTCATGTTTACCATTTTTCATATTTGTACCAAATCATATTAGATTTGTATTCATATATTATGTGAGAACGCTACACTTAGACATGCAAGCCACCCAGGCAAACATCCCCACCCCCCTTGTTTGTGTCCACACTTCCTTTCTCACAGCTGTCACAACCTTCAAAAATATTGGCCTCAGATACATTTTTTTTCAAAAGCTATGTTTCCTGGGTGGCTATAGAAGCTGAAGAAACTCATACTCATACCCATACTTCCTTTTGCATCTCTTGCCTGTTCATCAGATAGTTTTAGCACTCAGTTTTGTTTGTTTGTTTGTTTCCCATAGGACAGTTATACTATGCTCAATGCAGGATTATTCATGTGTTGCTCTGCTTTCCTTCAAATATTTCCATGTGTTATTCCAATTGGTTTGATCATTTTCATGTGTATCTGACTAGATTTTATTGTAATTATTATATAGAGCATAAACCCCTGCAAGCCCAGGCAAATACAATAATTTCCAGTAATACCTAAAGTGTTTCTTCTCAATGTTGTAGTAATGTTTGGATTTATAATTTAAGTTAATAAAGGTATGAGGTATGAGTCCATGAAGAACTTTATTAAAGCATTTAAAGCATTTATTCTATTTTTTTAGATAAATCAGTCAAATTCAATTCTATTTATATAGCGCCAATTCATAACAGAAGTTATCTCATTGCACTTTTCCTATAGAGCAGGTCTAAACCATACTCTTTATATTATTGTACTCTTTATAATATAGCCCAAACAAACCCCACCAAACACACAAATATTAAAGTTCAAATATGAATAATCAATACTAATAATAAGCATGATTGGAATTTAGTAATACTTTCACAACAATGAAACACTTAAGGAGGTTTAATAACATGTTATATATATTACATTTTGTCTCATGTATGTTCGTTGACATCACTTAAAAAGTTCAATCAAGCAACAGTCAAAAAAGTAAACCAACTCTCAAGAGAAAGATGGCCATCAAGCCAATAATTTTTTATCTGCAATGCTAAGCAAAATCATATGGGCTTGGCGGTGACTACGATGGAGTTGCTGAAGGGCAGAGGCCATTCTTGGTCATAACTTCATACAAATAATCATTGGAGGTCTGCGGGACCGTTGTTGTTCTTCTGCTGCAGGTACATTGTTTCACCTGTTGGTAGTGAAATATCACTGTAGAGTTAGTTTGAAGGTGTGTACAGATATCAGAAAATTACATTCATTCTGTTACAAAACCTTTTTAAGACCAAATTTAAAGAAATTGAAGACTGAACTTTTGGACAAATGTTAACAGAAGAAGAAATTCTAAGATTTCACAGACTATAATCGGTTGAAAGGAACCAACTCAAGGTCCCCGGCTCTATAACTGTGTCACTGGTGACATTAGTTTTCCTCCAGGCAGAATAATTAAAGGTGATTATGTAGTGTAATCAATCCAAACAAGACTTCTTTACAGGTGCAGTATGATGGTTTTTCCAACCAAATTTCCTGAGAAATTATATTTATCTTGAGACGTTGCAAAAAATGTAAACTAAAGTACAGTAAGTCTGAAAAAGCTGCGTTGACATCCTGCAGACGGTCCATTCAGTGGTTTTCTCTGCCATCGGCATGAGAACTGAAGATTTTAAGGGGCTAAACCTTGTGTTTACAGCAGTTAGGTGGTTTTGGTGGGATGAAGTGTTATGGACTGATAATGTAGAAATATAGAGGAAATAATACCTGCAGAACCAGGAGGTAACCATGTACTGCTGAAGCTGGCAGAGCTACATGAATGTTTTAGTTCAGGCACAAAGCGGAGCGAGGTCTGAACTCACCCTCGGGACGATCACCAGGATGAAGATCATGGTTACCAGTGTGCTGATGGCGCAGGCAGCGATGATGATTAACACCAGAGTGAGAGTTTTCTCGTTGGCAGGGGCAAGAGGCACTATTTCTGATCTGTAACATGGTGCCACTCCTGTGTGAAATGACAAAAAGGCAAACATGGGTTACACCAAATAAAATGCACCATCTTCATGCAAATGTTCCTGTATCTTTCCATGTGATAGCATTTGTAGCACAGATTTAACTATATTTTTTATTTCTCATAAATTTCCAAAATGACAAGGAATTCTCCATAGACCCGAGGAAGAGGTCTTCTAAAACTAAAGGTAGATTTTCTCTTTGTTTGTAGACAGACAAGCACATAGGATATGGCTCAGAGTAAGTAACAGACATGGTCCACCAGTGGTGGAGTATTAAGTATTCAGATCCTTTACTTAATGAAAGCAGTAATAACACAATATAAAAATACTATATTACAAGTAAAAGTCCTGCATTTTAATATTTTACTGAGGTGAAAGTACACAAGTGTTATCAGCAAAATGTAGCTACTTAACGCCAATGTTCTGTTTGTTGTACTGGAGATCTGGGTCCACTTAAACAGCAAAAAAAAAAACAACTTGACATTGTATTATTTAATATTAGAAAAGAAAACCGCACCTATTACAAGAAGTGTGTAGACATTGCATTGGAGTTCACCAATGGCAATGTTTTTGTAGACACAGCTGTGGAAACCAGAGTCATCCACTGTCAGGTTGTTGATGGTGACAGAGAGGTTCTTAAGAGATCCGTTTGTCTGAATCCTGTTTTTATATCTCTCTCTCGGGGTGATTTTGTCAGGTGATCCTGGAATGGAGTAATAGAAAAACACCTCTTCCCGCTCCTTATAATCATGATACTGATACATCCCACTATACGCTTCAATGCTGCTGGGACATCCTGCAGAGGAACACTCCAAGGTGACGTTTTCGCCAGACTCTCGGTACACTGCAATGTTCTCTTTCATAAAAGAGACAAACTGTCTGATTAGAGGGTCTAAAAACTAAAAACTTACCACAAGATACATCCATCTGTATTATTCAGACACTGACGGGATAACAATATATCTGGAAGCAGTAACTGAAACTATTTAGCACAGTTTAAAAAATATTCCTCTCAGCTGCTCTAGAGAACATTGTCGCAGACAGACTTCAACTACAGCCAAATGTTGTTAAATGTTTTAAGAAAGGTAAATGGTAATACCTGCATTGGCAGAAAGACAGAGCAACAGTATGAACCAACAGAGTGGCACCATCTTGCAGTACTGACTGCACACTATCTTTGTTTTCTCACACATATAATACCACATCAAACGGTAAAGGAAGCACCGTTTGTGGTACAAACAGCAACTGCCAAATACCTCCAATGAGTAAGGCAAGTCCTAAGAAGTCAGCTCAATGGCAAGAACAAGGCCCAGGCAATAAACAGCTACACCCTGCCAGTGATAGAGTAATAGAGTAATAGAATAATAAGGTGGCCAAAGGAAGAGATACAGACCACAAACAGTCGGATGGAGGGTTCCATCCCAAATCCAGCACCCTGAGACTGTACGCTAGCCGTAGTACCAACAGATGATGTGCTCAGTAAATGTCTCAGGCAATGGGGAACAGAGGAAGAGGTGCTGGAGGGACCATCATGAGAGGACAAACCCCTACATGGGATGTACCACCATACATAACTGAAGTGGCTGATATCAAGAAATCATACCAATGGCTAGAGCCAGAGACTGAAGGACAGCGCAGAGCAATAGAGGCCCAGATCTACCACACCAGACAAGACCCAAGCCCAAGGTGTAGGCTGTGCAAAGAGGCCACAATCTGGCCAGAATCCAGACGATTATGTGCCGATTCTGGCCAGAATCCAGCCCATAACTGTAGGGTGTAAGATGCTGGCAGGGAAAGCATACATGGAGCGCCATAACCAAGTGGCTGGCATAGTGTACAGGAACATCTGCATGTATGGACTGGAAACCCCGAGGTCAAAGTGGGAAACACCTCCAAAGATGGTAGAGAATGACCGAGCCAAGATCCTGTGGGACTTCCAGATCCAGACTGACAGAATGGTAATGGCGAACCAACCAGACATCGTGGTGGTTGACAAACAGCAGAGGAAAGCCGTTGTGGTTGACGTGGCAATACCAAGTGATGGCAACATCAGGAAAAAGGAACATGAGAAACTAGAGAAATACCAAGGGCTCAGAGAAGAGCTGGAGAAGGCTTGGAAGGTGAAGGCGACAGTGGTGCCCGTGGTCATAGGAGCACTCCGGGCAGTGACCCCCAAACTGGAGGAGTGGCTACAGCAGATCCCTGGAAGAACACCAGACATCTCAATCCAGAAAAGTGCAGTACTAGGAACAGCAAAGATACTGCGCAGAACCCTAGAGCTCCCAGGCCTCTGGTAGAGGACCAAAGCTCAAAGGATGAGACCACCCGCTGAGGGTGAAGGACAAAGTTTTTTTCTTTTTTTCTTTTTTTTAATATATGTATACACAGTATATATACAGAATACATATAATTAATCGTAGAAAAGGTTTCAGTCCTAGTCATCTGGACACTGTTTTCAGAATGAAGACGTTCCGGCTCCCATCCGGAAGTCATTCTCAATTGTGAAAAAATGGGACAGGAACTAGATTCTGAAAACAGTGTCCAGATGACTACGACTGAAACCTTTTCTCTGGCTCTTGATTATTTATGAAGAGCAGTCTAAACAGACTTGCTTTTCATCTAATCGCACAGAGCAGGCTTATCAAACTCATTCTGCAGTCTCTCTTTAGATGCAGGCCACAACAATAAAAACTGAACTTGGAACGTCTCCTTTCGGAAACATCACTCCCAACACCAGGAATTATTTACAACCGATTCTTAAACATGATACTCGATTGAATCTGGGTAGTTTCAGAGAACTCTTGTTTGAATGCTTCATTTCAACTGCAAATGTATTATTGGTGACACTTGATATGATGCTTAAATTGCTGGTGGTGTTGCTTTGAAATTGCTAACTGTACACTTGAACTCCTGTTCAAGAACTTTGAGTGTAAATAAGGAGTTAAGGTATATACTAGTTAAAACTAATGCTGTGTAATACAACTGTCCTGCAATAAATCCTATCTTCTTGAAGGTTATAATGTTCATTTTTTGTTGAAACTGTTTTAGAGAGGTGTTGATTCAACTATAATTTTAGAGCCTGTAGTTTGTGGTGCTGTTGAACTGTATTGCATTATACAGAGAGTGTTATGGATAACGATCTAAAGGACCCAAAAGCAGGATGCAGAGAGGAAAAAGTAGATGTTAGTTCAGTCAGTTTTATTGCAAATGATACAATAGGTCACTTGTAGTTGGGGGCTCCAGGGCGGGTGAGGCAGGCAGAGGACCCTGAAGCAGGCGGCAGGATTTCAGATGAGGCCCTTGGTGTACTGGCAGGACTCTGAGGGTGAAGACGGTGAGTAGTAGAGTATGCTGTAGGTGGCTTGAGTAGGGCGGCAGGCAGAGAGGTGGAGGCAGCTTGACTGCAGATGGTATTTATTTTATTTTGGTTAAACAATCTCAACTCAAGGTCCACTAACTTGCTTTACTTGCTTGTTTTACAATGTCAGTGTAAAGCAAATTTTAGAATAAAAACTACCTTACTACAAATTAACATGTTGTAATGCCATTTGTCCAATAGATGACAGGATTGAGATCTATTTCAGGTTTGCAAGATCTGAATTCTGACATATTCATCATAAATCTGGGTCAAGGTGATCTGATATCATAATAAGGGATATATCTTATGTACTGATATAAAAAACAAACAAGATCAGCCTCATACTGATTAGCAGCAATAGTGATAAGACACTTGATCCAGAGTTAAAGGCATTAAAAAAAGGTTTGAAAGTATCACAGATAACCATTGCTCACCAGTAATCAGTTACACAGTATCTGTTACTGTATCTTGAAAAAGGTCTGGAATAAAAAAAATCAAATGTGAGCATACTTATGAAGCTTTTAGTGGTTTTATGCACAGATGAGACCATTTTCAAGAAAGAGAAAGTGAAGAGAAAGAGGAATGAGGATGATTGTAATCTTTCTATTAACAGATTAAAGAACACTGAAAGATCTTGTGTGGTGATATACTGCTCTTGTCCAATGAGCTCATCAGGAAGAAGGAAAAATGGAAAGCAGCTAATACTGTCACATTGTCATGGCTTACTGGAACACTTGAATAGAACAGAGCAATTGTTCATGTTAAGTCAAAATGTTGGCTGTGAAAAGGTCTATTTCCTCATTAACCCCACAGTATATCTACCTGCCCAATAACTCAACACAGCACAGACTGTAAGTATATTGTGTATCCAGGACATAGCTTGTTTCATATATAAGGAACAATTAGGTGAGATCACCCCCTGGTGGAGGGTGTTAATACAATAAAAGTAAAATTAATTTGTGGCCAGGCAGCCAGCCAGGGGAACTTTGGACTCTTTGTTTAAACTGTGATAAGAAGAAGAGGATCTTGACCAGCGCGGGCAAGCAAGTGGCGTTGAGGTTGAGTGTTTTTGTTGATTGCTGAAAGTATGTGTGTGTGTGAGCAGTCTGAATAAATAAATTGCGTGACCTGTAAAACGCCCTGCTGCGTCCGTGTTTATGCCAGGGGAAGCCACGGTAGCAACAGTCCTGCTACACACACCAATTCAAATATTATGGGAAATTACATGCAACATGTCAAGACCCTTATGTATAGTGTAAACCCAGTTTTGATGTACATGTAAAATTGTATCTGTATTGTGATGATTTTAAAGAAATCACAAATGCATTTTATGGACTGTTGCTCTATTCATTTTATATAGGCCTATTTTGGGGGTTATTTTGACTGTGAACAGTAGACATAAAACAAACAGAAACAAGACAAAGTGGGAGCAAAAACAATCTAATGAACATTATAATGAGTGAGTATTTACATTATCACAGGCCTCAAAACAAAATAAAAACAATAGCAACAAAAGTATTAGCATTCAACATAGAGATGGTAAACAAAATATCTGGAACACCTTACAGTATAATACATACATTACAATAATCCTGCAATAAAAACAGAATTTAAACATCTCAGCTATGAAATGTTCACATTTTATGGAACCTGTACTGAACAAGTGTATAAATAGATAGATAGAATGAACAGCTGCTGTCTGAATGCCCACAGATGGTCAGCAGTGGTCTTCGCCAAACAGACTTTCAAATGTGGTCTTGAAAAGATACCAAGCTTTTGACTGTGTTTGGTCAGAAGTAATCTTGGCTGGACGTACAGGTATTGAACCTGGTGGGCCTGGATGTACTGACATGAAGTGGACATAATCTGCACATCCATGTCAAAACAAATTAATGGTGAAGCTCAGCTTCTTGATTCTGTGGGCATAAAAGCAGAAGTTAACTTTCTTTCAGTCCTGATCTCATCTATATGAATAGATCGACCCCTTTTAACCTCTCAAGCTGCTGCCTTTCGCATTGCTATTAGATTCATAATGAGGAACTCTTATTGTGTGCACCACTTCCCTCTTTGTCAGATAGTGGACTGCATTTCTCTCATTGTACAAGAGAGCTTCTCTGGCTCTTGATTTTTTATAAAGAGCAGTCTAAATAGACTTCCTGTTCATCTAATCGCACAGAGCAGGCTTATCAAACTCATTCTGCAATCTCTCTTTAGATGCAGGCCACAACAATAAAAACTGAACTTGAAACGTCTCCTTTCGGAAACTTCACTCCCAACCCCAGGAATTATTTCTTAAACATGATACTCTATTGAATCTGGGTAGTTTCAGCCACTACTGCTTACAGTGTCAATGTAAAGCAAATTTTAGAATAAAAACTACATTACTACAAATTAACATGTTGCAATGCTATTTGTCCAATAGATGGCAGGATTGAGATCTATTTCAGGTTTGCAAGATCTGAATTCTGACATATTCATCATAAATCTGGGTCAACGTGATCTGAAATCATAATAAGGGATATATCTTATGTACTGATATAAAAAAAACAAGATCAGCCTCATACCAATTAGCAGCAATAGTGATAAGACACTTGATCCAGAGTTAAAGGCTTTAAAAAAAGGTTTGAAAGTATCACAGATAACCATTGCTCACCATTAATCAGTTACACAGTATCTGTTACTGAATCTTGTTGGGGAAAAAAGTCTGGAATAAAAAAAATCAAATGTGAGCATACTTCTGAAGCTTTTAGCAGTTTTATGCACAGATGAGACCATTTTCAAGAAAGAGAAAGTGAAGAGAAAGAGGAATGAGAATGATTGTAATCTTACTATTAACAGATTAAAGAACACTGAAAGATCCTGTGTGGTGATACACTGCTCTTGTCCAATGAGCTCATCAGGAAGAAGGAAAAATGGAAAGCAGCCAATACATCACAACTTAAAAACAGCCACCAACTGAGGGAGGAGCACTAAGATACAGAATCTCAACATCTCAAGTCTAGAGATGTTAATGTTTTGCAGACGGCAAATTAAAATTTACATAACAGTAATTTAAAAAATCATTCACATGGTTCTGTTTTTCAGTTCAAACTTTGTTTTATTGCATTAAAAAATCACAGATTACAGTTTATACAATGTATATTTATCATAAAACACAAATACAAAGTAATTAAAATGTTAGGACTGTCTGTAGTCCAGTGTTTTCATTTTGACCTGATGCATAAACTGTCAACAACATAAATTCACACAGACACACAGAATTAAAATTTTCACAGATTTATAAAAACAGCTTCTTCAGTAATCACAAGCGCAAGTTTTGGACATTTGTGGTTGTTAAATTTCCAGAATAAACTTTAAAATTAAAAAAATGTTTTAATAATAACTTTTATATTGGTGTTGTATCTCTCTATCCAAAAAGCCAATGATTAACCCGATAACTTCATGTGACAGTTAATCATATACTTTTGCAGATGCAGATAAGGTGCTTTTGTTGAACACTCCTAACTTTGATTTGGTGGTGTCAGGACAAAGCTTTTAAGTACAGACCTGGATTACAGGATATTTTGTTAGCTGCTCTATTACCAAGCAAAATCATGATCCTGAAAGCCTGAAAATATGGGCCACCATTTCTTTGACAGCTGGTCTCAGATGAGAAAAATGAAACCAAAAACCTCTGAGAAGAACGTCTGAGATGGTGAAGATAAGTGTTGATTTGGCAAGGAAGTTGCATACTGCTGCCAAAAGTTACATAAACACAGTCTCACCGAAGACTAAGTTAGGGGAACACAAACATGTGTTTTGGGCTTTGATACACCACATGCTATTTTGCAAAAGCAATTAAGTGAAGTGAGATCATGTGAGACATGGAAATGCGACCAGCATCTATCTAGTGAACTTTCTCGGGGGTTAGAAAAAGGATGTGAAATTTGCAGCGGTTGAATGTTCTCAGGACAGTGAGGGGTAAAACTGGACTTAAAAGTTGGACCAGTTGACTTTATTATTTGTCTTAAAGCCGGAAATAACCAAATAATCTGTGGCTGAAAATTGTTCTTTACAAATACACCATTTACTCATATTTGAGTATTGTTTGCCAAAAACACAGCTGTTTTACTAGGGGTAACACTTGTGACTTGTGTTAGTGTGAAGTAAGGCCACAGGAACATGAACACGACCCCCTTGCTTCTGGTCGTCAGTCACTGATCCAAAATCAGTCAAGATCTTTTTTAGATTTAGACTTGATTTAAGAGAGTTTACTTAGTAAGCTTAGGGGAATGAAGCGCTTACACTTCCTCTGAGAAATCACAGTATTACAAGTTATTCCTGGTTATATAAACAGTCGGAAAAGTGCAAATGCAGAGTGGAATTTAGCAAACAAGGAAGTGTTCATTTCAGAGGTTGGCGATAAGTTGGCATATACATGTGACATGCAGTGTCTCCTGCAGAGAGGGAGTGTGAGAGAGAGACCTTTCAGATGTCTGATATTGTCTTTTAGACTGTCAACAGGCACATAATGAAATGGAGGTGAAACTAATCTTCTCAATTTTATTGCTTGTAGTATTATAATTACCTCAGGCTAGGCTGTCTCGGCATTTTGTATCCATCTCCTGATGACCACCTGCAAAAACATTTAATATCAAAGCCTGAATTAAATCTTATAGAGGGCATTTGAAAACAGTCATAAAACACAGTTTTGTTCAATCACTAGACACAGGGAGTCAAAATACTAGAATTTGGACATACCTTCCTCAGCATCTGACTCATTTGTACAAACCCCTTGATGGTCACCTGCAACAAATTAAAGATTTTACTATGAGTTACAATTGGTGGGTGTAAAACCATCACTATATTAAGCAAGTTCATGACATACAAGGATAGGCAGTTAGTAAACACGCCCGGTTTTCCATAAGCCATGGAAAAAAACAAAATATATGTCTGGTGTAGTACATATCACTGTACTTCCCAGTGCACCTTTAAAGTCAGAGGAAACCCAGTGAGCAGTTTAGATATTTTGATACCCACTTAGTGCAGGGACAGTAAATTGTTCAGCGATCAACATGTGCTTCAACTGAATTCATGTACACATTTCAACACATGGCAGCAGCACATGCTCGAACAGGCTTGAAATGAGATCAGAAACCTGTCTGTGGTGTGTGACTTTGGTTTCATGTTGTCTCAAAATATGTAGTCCAGGAGGCCACTGACTGTATACTCTATTGCAACTATATTCCTCAGTAAAAAATGGTAATAAATAAATAAATAATCAAGCAAAAGTATTTTAAATTGATGTTTAATTTTACTTAATTTTACCCCGCTAAATTCAAATAAGTCATCAAACACCACTCATTAATCTGCCAGCAAGTCTGTAGGAGATATTTAGTGTTTCAGGCAGCTAAAACTAGCTGACAGATAGAAAAGTCAATAGCCAGAACCTTTATTTAAACCTTGAAAGACACACCAAATGTTAGTCCTTCATGCCGAGATAGAAAAGAACAAAGAAAGCAGCAATAGTATGTCCAAAAATGGACATACCCATAAGGGGTGCTGTAGAGTGTCTCCGGGTCTCTGTAAAGAAAATGATGAATGAATGAATGTAAACGACACTCACTGCAGATATGTACTTGTGCTTATTCACCAATCTTTGTGAGACATTCTGAAGAACAGTGTCTAACAAGGGAAAGTGTTTTCACTCTACAGTTTTAGTTTAATGAGAGGTTTGCAGTAGCTACACTGCTTAATCCAACCTAACGACAAAAGAGGGTGTACTTTCCCCATCATGAATAGCATGGCCACTTGCCAGGTGTTCTTCAGGTTTTTCCACATTCTTTTTTTCAGCAATTGTTCTCTGCCATCATCTATTGTATGCTGATTTCCTTTTAGCTCTTTACTGTTCACAGAAAGTCACTGATCCCACACAACATTTGAGAACGTCAGTATTCAGTGTTGTGTTAAAACTCAAAAAGATGCTTATTGGTTCATTTTGACCAAAAGCCAGACAAAGGCCTGTGTGGGTACTCACGTTTAGATCGCCTTCTGTAAAACAGCAGCGCTATCAGCAATCCTGTGATCAGCGATCCGATTACCACCAGAGGAGCGACTATCTTGGAGGCTGAACCTTTTGGCACTCCTATTCAATAAATCACATTGAATAATACAGATTTAATGCTCTAACACTTCAAGTCGTGACCAAAAAGAGTGAAGATGTAAGTGCTTGTTAAAATTAGGTATGCATGCACTCATGGTAAGTCCCCTCTGTAATACTTTTAGCATCCTACATTCACTTTCTCTTTCATGCCCACAGCGGTCTGCACCATTTGGCCCTGAGTTAATACACTACCCTTGTAGACAAAGTAGAAAGTAAACAAAAAACAAAATGGCAGGCAGGCAGCACTGGTGTTTCAACAGTGTGACAGGTGACTGAACTACACATAACGATAAGCTGATAAATGACCTTTTACTGTATGGGGCAGCTGTAATAACTGCTCAGCTAGGGTGACTGAGAAGTTGCCAAGTGAACCTGTTGATGAGTTTTTCCATCAATGAGAATGAACAGTGGATCAAAATCTGTAGTTCCACAAAACAAGTATTACCTGGTCTTATCGGGCCTGGACCGTCATGCATAGTTCTAATTACTGTACGACATTTCATTGTGTGAAGCAGGATTAAGCTATAAAATGTATCACACATGGTGGTCAACAACATATACCTTCTCGAGTTTCTGGTTCTTTTAGAACTTCAAATGTGGCCTCATCCTCTTTGCCTCCACTGGCATTGAACACCACGCAGGTATATTTGGAGAAAACTGATCCTCGCAGCAAACTCAGCTTGCTAGAGAGGTGAAACAGACCACTTTCTGTCAGCTTCGTCTCCATTTTAGAGCTCTTTGTCCAGTCTTTGTTGTCCTGATCAAACCAGCGAAGTTGACCTTTTGGGTAGCCACCATTAGACTCACACGTCAGGGTGCAATCTGTATTTGGAGTAATGCTCTTGGGTGTGGATTGTATAGTTGGTACGTTGTATTTGGCTGCAAAGAGAAAACAGAAAACAAAAATGATAATTAAGCTTAACATTGCACCTTGACATCAATCAAATGACACCAATAAAGTACCACAGAATGATTTGCTGACCATGATATTTGACAAATACTATGAAGTACAATATGCTGTAAGCAAGAAATAATGAAGAAACTGGCTACTACAACAGATATTTCGTGATATTTTGTGATTATTTGTCACAATGAAACAGAAAGTAAAGATACACAGACAGACAGCTGGCAGTACTTAAGGGAAATACCAATTTGATAGGCCAGGAAAGTCCCCTAGTTTCTAAGCAATCTTCATTCCATCATGGCCACAATTAAATCTTTCAGCAAGTCCTTTTTACTGTGTGTAACTAGAATGTATAAATGTTTACAGAAACAGAAACAATTTTACTCATGGTGGAGTTATGAAATGAGTTGGTAGGGATTAGCTTTGAAGATAAATTCTTGACTCAGAATGGTCGTCTGTCTCTGTGCCAAATACATGTCAAAATGTTTCAGTGGTCAACCATGGCTGAAGGCTCTCACCTGTGACTTCAAGGCTAGTGGACTTGGAGCCATCACCGCTGTCTGTCATCACCACACATGTATAAACTCCCTTGTGCACTACAGCAGTGCTGGTGATGAGCAGGGATACGTTCATGTTCCTGTTGTTCCAGGACGGTTCAGCAAACGAAAAGCCTGGCTGATGCTTAGTAACCCCTCTGTTAAAAACCAGTAAAGGCCCCTCATCTCCCTGTTTCTTCCAAGTGACCACCAGGATTTGTGCGTCTGTTACATCTTTCCCGGTTTGAATTACACACTCCAGCAGTGACTGCTGGCCATACTGTCCCACGTTTTCAGTCTTGCATTGCACATTTATGAAATCTGCAGAAGAAAATATGTTTTTTTAAAAAGGGATGAGAAGTTACATCAGTAGCAAGCAGCTTTTCATACTTCATACTCTCAGATTATGGCAGAACCTACCTTTCTTTGCATTTCCTGCACTGATATAGAGGACAGTGAAAATAAAGAGGAGAATACCAGTGGAGGCCATGTTCATTTACCTGAAATGACAGTTAAAATAATTCTTTATGTGGGGATCAGTTCAAATGTAACATACACATGTTTGAACTCAGCAGGGATGTATTTCTGTGAATCAAACTGCAGGATGCAAAGGACAGTCAAGTGCACAGAGGGCACTATTGGTATTTTTGTGGCCAGAGGTGCACAGCACCACCTCGGACTCACTTGGATATGTGGTGGGATTGGGACAAATCTATTGTTATGCATTAGATGTCAGTGTGTTAGGGGCTGGTGAAATTAATGGCCAATCAAATTCACTCATTTCATCCTCTTAGAAGGCAGCACTCTCCCCACCACCACACACTGACAGTCTGCTAATTGAGTTTTCCTCATTTTCTGCACATTATGTCTCTTTTGAAGTTGAATTCACATTTCTGAACACACTCACATTAATCCACACATTAACCATTGTGGTGTAAATACATCTTTGTTGCAATCAACAAAATAAAAGTTAGATTAAATATGTGTTTTGCAGGTTGTACTTTTTGTACATTTTCTTTGTTCTTTCTTTCTTAAATAATTCTTAAGTTTTATTTTTCTGTATAAAGTGGCAACTACCCCATGAACCTTCTCTATAACAAATCTTATTTCTGAGGCCTTGATCTGTTGTGGATGACAGATGCTGGTAAGAATTAGAGAATAATTTTTTTGTCCTGACAATATCAGATTTTTTTCTGTGCAATTACAAATGCTTACCTGTTGAAGAAAGTATGATACAAGTAAAACCAAGAAGCAAAATATGGATAAAAGAGGTTTATGTGACTTTGTGGAGGTTTGTTTGCCTCCAGCAATGAAAGTGATAAAAACAGAACACAGGTGTGCTGTGAGTCACGCACCGTTGACCTGGTCTGAGCGGCAGACTTAGCCAAATTGCCAGCGACAATACCCTCTGCTGTGGCAAGTCAGCAAAATATCAAACTAGCACAGGCGAGGAAAGAGCCTCAGAAAAATGCCACATCACTGGTGCAGGACTGTTTCCTGCAGTGTGTTTTAGCATATTTGAGCCACCTCGCCTGAAACAAAGACCACCTCCACTTACATCATACAAAACAATTACATAAAACATTAACCTTCATTAAGGTTTAACTTATATATAATAATAATAATAATAATAATAATAATAATGTGGGGTGCACGGTGGCAGAGCGGCTACAGCTCCTGCCTCCCAATAAGGAGATCGTGGGTTCGTGGGTTCGATTCCCGGACCGGACCAACATCACACAATCTCTCTGGGTGGAGTCTGCATGTCCTCCCCGTGTTACCGTGGGTTCTCTCCGGGTTCTCCGGCTTCCTCCCACCGTCCAAAGACATGCATGTGTAGGTTAATTGATAACTCTAAATTGCCCGTATTGAATGAATGTGTGAGTGAATGGTTGTCTGTCCTTGTCTGTGTCTGTGTTCGCCCTGCGACGAGTTGGCCACTGTCCAGGGTGTGCCCTGCCTAAGGCCCGAAGTCACTGGGATAGGCTCCAGTCACCCGCGACCCCCTAACGGGGACCAAGCGGTAGAAAATGGATGGATGGATGGATAATAATAATAACTTTATTTATAGAGCACTTATCAAAACAAAGTACAACGTGCTTTACAACAAGAGAAATAAAATACCACAGTGAATGATGTAATATAAAGAAATAAAATACACTAATGCAATAAAATAAACAGCCAGTTCAGGTAAAATTAGAATATGCTTTCCTTAGTTTTCATCCTGGACTCAGGAACAGACAGAAGACCCTTGCCCGAAGATTTAAAACTACGTGACGGTTCATAAGGAATTACAAGCTCTAAAATACAGTCTGGAGCCAGGCCATGAAGAGCCTTAAAAGTAATCAATAAGATCTTAAAATCAATCCTAAAACATACAGGGAGTGTTTGTTTGGCTAGTTTGTTTCAAAGTACTGATTTTCATTGGACCATGACCAATGTCATGAATTAGTGATTAAACATAGGGGAAACTGTTTCTTTCAAAACATAAAAAGCTTTTAGAGTAACTAGATCATGCATGGAGGAGAACCCAATTCTCAAACTGATACTTAAATACTTTGGATAAGATGGTTCTAGTTGTGTCACCAAGGACTGATTTTTTTTCTTTTTATGCAATCACTAACAACTGTCAGTGTTTTAGTCTACTAACGTACCAAAACTGTGCAGAGCTCATCTGTGGTTTATCTTGTGCTGACAGCCAAATGTTTGTGATGTCTTTCTGTTTCCAAATACCCTCCAGCAATTAGTAAGATTCTCATAATTTGATCTCCAGGTCTTTGTTTTCACTTTTGTTCTTAACTGTAACTTGACTTTATTGTGCGTACCGGGTGAAAACCATGTAGATGTATACCTTGCATACATGAGAAGTCAGTTACCCTCACCTGGCAGACACAAAGCACAGAAAAAAGGCAGACTGAGGTTGTGAAGCTGGATGAAATGTCAGTGGAAAGAGGTGAAAGGAGTCTGTCCCATCTGTTGCTGGGTTAAGTACTAATTCAGTTTTGTTCCGATTTGTGTTTGAAGACGTGTGTCATCGTGCTTGGCTCAGTGTTTACATCAGCATAAACTCAAGTTTTCTTTTTTACGACCACATTCTCATAGTTGTTATCCACTGTTCCTTAAAAAAGTACATTTTGTAGAAAATTTGTATTTTTCTTACAAAGTAGTTAACAGAACTGCTTACTTTAGAAAATAAGTAAATTTTGTCCATTTTATTTGTGTATTAAATGACTTAAAGTTTATGCTCTATGGAATCCCAGCAGGCTGAAGTAAGAAACTAGGATTAAAACAAGTACTGTAGTATGTGCACAAAAAAACATTCTATTAGTTTAAAAACAAATGCATTTCACTTTGTATTCTGCTGCATTATGAAAGAGTGAAACAAAGGTCTCATACTATTTCATGAAATAAAGAGATGCAGCCAATAATCCATAGCAGAGTTGACAAATATGAGCTGATATCCTCTAAAAAAGAGCTGGGGAACAAATATCTGTGCTGACCCATATGCTCTGTCAACGGCTTCTCTGTAGTTTTTTCTTCCCTTTCTTTCCCCTGTTATGTCCTAAAATGGTATCATTAAAGGGCACACTTTCTTCAGCCACATGGTCAAAACAGAGAACAAGCTTTGATTTACGATTTGAAAAGGTAATTATTATGCCGAACACAAAAGGGCAGGGACAGTCACCCTTCCCTATGTGACTTGTGTTTGTGGGTGTGATTTGGACTCTTAATGACTAAACTGGACAAATATGAAGTTCAAATACAAGCTCAATCTGGATAATCAGTCACAAGGGGAAAGAAGTCAAGCACAATCCAAGTATCTCTTGTACACACGTAATGTCCCAATACAATAATTCAGCCACTGCAGCTGTGTGGTGGCGGATGTCTCTGTGAATCTCTGAGACACAGTGGCAAAAACATCTGCATGTCCCACACTACTATTCCAGGATGTAGTCCATGAATTTCTCCTCTGATTGCAACACACTGAGCATATACAGCACATCCTGCTTAACCGCCATCTGAGACTACAGGTCAATCCAACCCTGGAGTTATGGATACACACTGTCATGCGGGACAGGCTACAGCACCTGCTGGTTGTGGTTTTAACTCCAAACATTTTGTTTTAAATAATTCTTTTCTCCATTAAACAACACGGATAACAATGCCCTGGTGGCCTGTCCTCTACACCAGTGTGTGAACGTCATGAGGCCCTTCTTCCACGACAGCTCTTGAAGCTTATTATCTGTGTTGTACGGGAAAGTTGACAATTGCTACTAGCCCCAGCACTACTGGCATTTGACAGTTTAAAAATCCACTAACTATACTGTATATTGGCTGATGTTCTTTTTTTTTCTTGAGAAGTAAAATAAACCTTTTAAGATTATTATGAATGGAGAGACAGTGGTATGACATACCAGGACACCGCCAACATTTTTAATTAAAATCCCTTAAATTAGTTTTTTTAAAGAAATGTGACCAAGACTTGTACTGAGTGGAAACAGTAAAAAAATATACTTGTCAATATGTAATACCGCCACTGTTTTTAAAATACCTCAAAAATATATTTGGCTTTTCTTTATTGAATTTCTTGTTACTTACGAGCCAAAATATACAGTCGATATATCGGCCAGCTGACATATTGGTATTGGCTGACAGCATACAAGAAAGCAACCACTCTTCCTGCTGAGCAAATTTTTAGCGTTTTAAGTCAGAAAATATGTTTAAACAGCCGTCTTTACGTCAGTAAATGAGTCAGTCCTCACTTGAAACATTATGCCATTGTGCAACGTTCCCTCTGTCAAAACTCTTCAACCACACAGACCTTGCATCACTCATTTAAGTTAAAGTTACAGTAAAACCAAAATTTTATTGGCCTTTTTATTTGGTGCTTAGGCCCATTATTTACATGCTTTTTTTTTTTTTTACAATTATGGGGGCTGACTAGCCCATGAACCAGGGGCTTAAAATATCCTGTATTTATTGTGTGATTTCCCCCCCTGTCTAAAATATATCAACAGCAATCATGTCTGATGCTGTTTTCTTGCATCATGGTGTGTCTGCAAGCCACGTTAACGACATCATTAGTTATGGCAAAACAAACTACAATGATTTGCAGAATATATATTGTCTTTGCCAGAGAACAAATACTGTGATTATTATTTCAGGACAACCAGACTTCCTGCAGCCCATACTGTATCAAGATGCATTCACTTGAATTTGCATGTTGAATTTGAATATGGCCTATTCATAATTTGTGGAAATCGTAATACAAGCAACTGGTTGATGGTAAAGCATGCTGCCCTCTTCACTGAAAGAAGTGCTTCTATTTTCTGTTCAATTGTTAGCGTCAGGAAAGGAAATATTGTAACATCTCAATCCAACGTTTTTGTTTAGCTTTTATTTATCTAACTATTCTAAAAGATGAAGCACTGTCAAAACTGCATAACGCCGCCACTTCAAATTTTCCTTATGAGTCAAAACACTGTATATGCGAGGTCATGTTAAGTAAACAAGTGGCTCTATATTTGGAGCAAGGCCGAGCTCACTGAGGACAGTTTCACTGTAGACCCGAGTCGAGCCATTTCCCCGTAGACTGACACTGAAACTCATCACCGATAATCACAGCCTAATGTTACTTCCACTGACATTTCAGAAACCTAAACATATAACAAACATACAGTAACACGGACATACCCACATTCATTCAATTATGCACATATGTAGGTTAACTTAACTACAGTATGTCTGTTACACGTCGGCCAACTCACCACTTAACTTGTATAGACCTACACAGCAGTAATTCGCAACACGTAGCCTACTTTTATGAATATATAAAAGTAGTATATAATGTCATGTCAAACTCACCGTACACGCTCCTATACACGCAAACCACGACGTTTCTTGGTGGACTTGTTCAACTGATAACTGGTCATACAAAACCCTTTGTTATGCTGCCGGATTCCTTATTACTTTCACTTTCATTATGACTAAACGAGACATGCGATTGGTTGCGCATATTCGAGCCAGGGCAAAGTAGAAAAGACCCCAAGCGTCGTAGGAAGCCAAACAACAGGAACAATCAGAATAGTAACCTAAGAAACGTACTGCAATAATAAATGAATGAAGAAATGAGTAAGACATATATTTTGAAGAACACTTTGGCACACAAATTACAAATTTTGACATGGGAATGTTTTAGGTATGATCCACCACTTTTCCCTGTTCTGTTTAAAAAAATAAACCTCAAATACTTAAAGGGCCAGTTTTAAAGAAATAGTCAGTTGCCCATATGAACATTACAACTGTTTTTGCTTACTGTAATCATCCCTTCTGTTCATACTGGCCATTAAAATATACCTTCCTAATGCACTTTCATTATAAGTGATGGGGGACAAAATCCACAATGTGCAAAAATGTATGCAAAAGTTTCTCTGAGTCAGTCAAATCAAGTGGATATCTTACAATCTAGTGTTTCACCGGACAGTGTTGCCTGCTTGAACTGCAGAGGAATTCTCGTAGCTGCTACAGTGTTATTTAAAGTCAGATAATACACACAGCAAACAGCCCATGGTCAGAATTGATTTTTAATGGTTTATTTCCACTTGTGCCATTTCTTGACTTCAAATTTCTGCAGTGACTTACATCCAGCAACAGGAATTGGTATAGGATGCAAACAGACAGTCTTGCATCATTACGCACGTTAAAAATAGACACCACAGGAGTTACATTTCACATACCTGAAATGTAGGTTTTCTTGCATGACAGCCGGCTGACACAGCAGCCACACGTGTGACAGACAGAAGCAGGAAGGAGTTTGAATTTGGTTTAAATTATGTGACATGAAATGTATGAAAAGACTGTTCTATATTTCCAGTGAGCATGATCATTAACAGATGGATAAGGGGGTAAAACAGAAAAAAGGCTGAGCAGTCATAAGGTCACTTGTCAAATCTAGGATGGGTTTACCAGAAACACTCAAGTGTCAGGACCAACTACATTCCATTGACTTGTAATGGAAAAACTAGGTCTTAGTGATACTGGTAAGATGCAATTAGGGAAACCCAACCTTGTTTGATGTTGTAGCCTAACACACAAACAGGCACACTTTTGAGTAAATCTTACCTATAAAAACACAGGGCACTCAAAACCGGCACTGGGGTTACAATAATCTAAGGTTAGTGACTACAATATAAAAAAGGCTTATTCCAATTCTGTTACATGACATGGGACCTACAGTACTCATCTGAAGACAAATGTTTTCAATCCTTCAGATCACAATGACAGTAATTTATGTGGCTTCTATGAGGATTGTTTAGAAAGATTCCAACTTCATGCAACAATACAACAATTATTCCACAAAAAATAACTAACAAACAGGTTAAAATAAAATAAAAATGTTCACAGTTATGTTTCTTCTCACATTCATACGTTACAGACCAGACGTGCATGCAAGATGGGTCAAAACTGAACACAGTGCAAAAGTGACAGCTTTTTTCTTTGCTCTTGTTCTAGAAACTGCTTGCGTATAATCACTTACAGCTTGTGCTGTCACAATAAAGTTAGGGGAGATTTACCATTAGTTGATATGAGAAATGTGATCCTTGTACCCTTCCTGGCAGGGCTAATGCATTACAGGGACATATGCAGACTTTGAACCATGTAATTAGAAATACATAAAGTGCTTCTGTCAAAACAAACAAAACAATAAAAACAGTACAAAACAGTTTTCAAAAAAGAGGTATCAAAACAATGCACTTGGGGATGTGGAGAAGACTGGTGTCTGTGGGACATCAGATAGGATTCCTGCGGTACAGACAAATGTGGTGGGGTTCCTTGTTTGAAAATAAATAAATAAGATGAGTTCGGAGATGAGTGGATGTAAGGAGGGGTAGTTGGCTGGGATTCAACCCAGGATGAGGCTGGACTTGCCCCCAGGGGGATTCCTGCGGCCAGACGGTAGTCCTGCAGCGGACTCCTCAGCTGGAGGGGCCTCCTCTTGCGGCCCTGGAACTGCTTCAGGCTCAGGAGCGCTGTTTTCTGAACACAGGCAGGGAGACACGTGACTAGCGGTTACATTTGGAAACATTAACAAGAGAACAATCACTATAATTTTGTCACACGAACACGTCTCACCCCTCGGACGCTTGCAGGGTTCTACCAAATAATTTTCTTAACGGCACACATTGCCCTGAGGGAACTCTAAGCACATACTGCAAATCCACATGATTTGGGACTGTCAATGTCTTGTGGCTTTCAGCAGCCTCAGGCATATCATCTACTACTAACAAAATTTTTTCTTTTTCGCCATCATTTTTCTCCCTCTCATTGTTGTCCCCTGCTGTCGAAAAAGTAGCTGATGTTGAATTAACCATTAGCCGAGATAGCATTATTTTGACAAATACATCCGAAAAAACCTTTTCTCTTGTAACGTGAAAAGTGAACCATACGATTAGAAAATGCGGACAAGCATGGCTCTGGGAAACCGTCTCGTCCTCTCTGCATGTTAGCTTCTTAGCAGCAACTGTAGGGACAGTTTGCTAACCTACAACCTAGCTAATGTTAGTTACATTACTTGTTGTGTCGCTGTTCGCTCTATATCACGGTATTTGTCATGGTACTAGATTTCTCCAGAATCGCACATCCCACCTTTAACTGGAAATCGGTTAGCATTAACTAATGCCATTCAAAACAACCCAAACCTTCAACATTGGGTGGGCATTATAGAAGGTATAGTTTTAAGAATTTTCGGAAATGACTTTTCAGACATATTTTTTAAGTGAAATAAATGTGGATATGTATGTGTAAACCTATATGTATTTATGTACGTATATACATATAATATATGTGCACATGTACATTTATTTATGTATGATGTTATATATGTGATATTTATGATGACACATCACAAATCTGTTCTTTGTAATAATGGACCACTGGTTTAGGGTCTATTGGGTGGAGGGTTCTCCCTATCTAATCCTTTTATTGTCTTTCCTTCTTTCTTTTCTTTTAAATGCAGGTGTTGTACCATTATGTAAAAAATGACAAATCTGCCAACAGGTAGGCTACAGGGAGATACAATAGGCTATCTAAGTATTATAAAACTGAGTGAGGTGACCAGAAAAAACAGGTGCTTACCATTATCACGCACATAATTTTCTCCATCCTAAAATAACAAGCAGAAAAGTGGTGAGCATTTTATTTGCCTTCATGTATTGAAAAACAGGAAGTTCTCTACTGCCTCATCGCACATGTACTGAATGATGAAAGTATGTACTAATTGATACACAAGCTACCTTTGTGAGACATTAAGGGAAAATGAGAAGAAAAAAAAACAGATAATCTAAATCATTTGGACTTCAGTTGTTTTCCTATATGTTTATCTGCTCTCAGGTTTCACATAATTTCGTCCCACCACAACTCATGATCTGAGGCATGATCTTACTGTGGCGGGGGCGTCTGCAGTGTTGTTGGTGGTGGGGTTCCCTCCTCTCCTCAGGGGGGCTGACGGCTCACCACACAGCACACCTGTGGGCTTCCCACCTGGAAGAACAAGGAGACATAACGGCTCAGATAGACGGGCCTTCACACAGCAGGTGCAAAGACAAAATCAAATACATTTTCCATATTTTTACATAGAGACAAATATCATGGTGACATACAACATTGCATTTTCTCTTCCAAAATACGTTTGGCTGACCTGGGAATGTACGTATAATTGACTGACCTCTCGTGCCTCTTGCCGCATTTTATCATCATTTTATTTTTTGTGATATCGCTGCATTCCCAGATCTCAGCAATTACCTTGGTGTGTAGAATATTATTATGATAGGGATTATAGCTATCAAAAACTACGGGTTGTAATAAACCGTAGTACTTTAGATCTTAATTTTAAGATTAAAAATTATATTTCAGTTTTATAAAAGCTCTGAACTGTATTGTGTTCCAGCAGTATTTATTATGAAGGCTGTACATGTACATGGTAATTCTGAATAATGTCCCTATTATTCAGAATTGCCATGTACTTTTCATCTCACATACACATAAAACCAAACTCATTCACATACTATACTAAAAACCACGCACACATACAACTGAAATGCTTTTACATACACAACTGAAACACTCTCACACAAATTGAAAAAATTATACACTCACATACACAACTAAAAAGCTCTCATGAAAACTACTGAAAAACTTTCACACATACTAGTCAAGTGTGTTCATATACACAGTTGAAATGCTCTCATACAGTATTGTGAAAACCTTTTACATTGAAAAGCATTCACAGTTACGATTGAAAAAATACAAATTTGTATGAGAGGATTTCAGTTGTACAGGAAGACGGTTGAGAAAAGAGCGCATTTCATAATAAAGGGCGAACAACTGTTTGTTTGCAAACACAGATGTCTGTTCAACAGCCTGTAAGTAGCCTAACCGAAGCAGCGGCGTTACCTAACAATATACTGGCCTCAGCGGAGACCATCTGAACCCTGTAGAATGCGATAACATTCGGGCAGCAACCGATCGTTGCAACTCCAAGTGTGGACACGCTCAATAGTCATCTAGCATCACTCTTCCCATACCGCGTAGCGGTGTGCCAGTGCCAGCTGCAGGTCCAGTCAGGAGAGAATGTGCAACATTTAATCAAGCGCAGCAGTGCTTCGGCACATGGACATCAGGCACAAGGAGACAAGGGTAATTATAAATAGTCCGGAGTATGAAATTATTTTTCACGTTGCCGTCCTACATTAGATAATGTTACACTTAACTGTATCTGAATACTTGCATGTCCAAATACCAACCTGAAAAAGGATGATCTGTTTATTACCAGTCAATTACAGCATGAGCATCGTGACAATTTTGGAAATCTCTTATCATGCTGGGCACATGCAAATACATGGTTAAACTTACGAGATATAAACATAACAAAGCAACAAGCATTTTTTGTCATTGCCTCAATACTCAGATTATCACAAACTGGATCACACAGGAAGAAATAAGGATGTTAATCGTCACAGGTAAGTTAATCTAAACTATAATGTGGTGTGCACTAAACTTTTCTACACTCACTCTTTCTACACACTGGCAATAAACACTAGCGAGGTACATAGTCACCTCCTATACCAAGAGAACGTGAGTATTAAGGTGCTAAGCACCCAAAAATGTCCGAGCCTTTTATACAATCAGTATATGTTGAAATAAAGCTCCCAGCGAGCAGATTAGGTTCACAGAGGAGGTTACCATAGAGACTGATGTAGGGTGAGGTGTCTTCAGAGAGGGCCCGCACACACTGTCACAAATTAGGACACTATCAAACTCATCATTTAATTACACAGATTTAAGTTTTTGTTTAAAACAAGAATAAAAGGTGCTTTCAGACAGCAAGCAGTTACCATGCATCCACCGGGCATTGTCGTGGCAGTGACAATGGAGGCAGTGGCGGCAACCACTCACATTCTGAAAGCGCCTTAATAGTCTACAGCCATGTTAGCAGCTCTGTGAGGTTGTTCTAAGTCACAACAGTGCTTTAAGCTCTATCCTGACGTCAGCAAAAGAAGCATAAGAACATGCTCAACAATGACAATGCTAACATGATCATGTTAAGCAGGTATAATGTTACCATGTTCACCATCTTACCTTAGCGTGTTAGGATGCTAACATTTGCTAATCAGCACTAAGTGCAAAGTACAGCTGAGGCTGATGGGAATGTCATTAGTTTTGTATTTAGTATTTAGTAAGTATTTAGTCACAAACCAAAGTATTGGACAGATGATGGCGCTAGATGAAAAGTCAGGGGATCAATAAAGTGAAAATAAATCCTGATGGGGAACATGAATGTATGTATGAATGTGTGTATAGCTGTGAATCACCAATGTCATTAGCATCCATCCTCTGGGCACCATGGAGATCTAACAAATTATATGGAAATCTATCCAATAGCTGTTGAGCTATTTCAGTCTTGACCAAAGTGGCGGAACGACTGGCCAACAGTCCCCCGTCCCATTTTTTCACAATTGAGAATGACTTCCGGATGGGAGCCGAAACGTCTTGATTCTGAAAACAGTGTCCAGATGACTACGACTGAAACCTTTTCTACGATAGAACACTCCTGGACGAATGAGGGACTACACCGTCTTATCAAATACACATCTGAAACCTGCTCTGACGGGAAAGGGACCTTGGCGTTTTGGAAAACTGTGACAATGGTGAAATATCCCATTGTCTAACAGGCTGCAAATCCTGTCTTAACCATCCTGCCACATACTGTAGATCCTCCATGCTTCTATCTTCATAGATATTATGCAAAACACCATGGAGCATATACAAACCGCATTGGGACTTTATTAAAGGCAGTGATATCTGCTATATTTTCTAAACACTCAGCTTTCAAATATACCTAAATTAAGTAGGTATATTAGTACAGGCAAACAGTGCACTGTGCAGCTTTGAAAAATCTATAAATTGATCTAAATTAGGTGCAAATATGCAATATTATTTATTACAAGTACATAATTGACAGCAAATAGAAAATATGCAACATTTACATTTAAGCTTGATCTCCATTAACATGATGTTGCTTTTGGTCATCAGATGATAACAGAAAACACAGTTGTTGTAATTGGCAACAATATTTATCCTAGAGTAAACATGAAGAGCACTCAAATTTCTTCCAAATATTACAATCAGATGCTAGAGGACCGCGTCAGAGTTTTTACAGTGTGTGGAATTTCCCAGAAATTGTTTAAGAAGGGGAAATTAAGGCCCCACATTGGGAACAACCTTGACCATTGCAGTCCACTGACATAATGGCCTGACCGAAGGACCTACATTATGCTCGACTTCTCTTTGTAAGCAAGCTACTCCTACACATTTCCTCCTACATTTTGGATGTTTTCGCTTTCATACTAAATGTCTAAGTTCACAGTGTTCCTTTATAATACAAATATGCAGTTAAATCCTGCTGTGTAGGGATTTTCCCTTAGTAACATTTTCATTTTCAATCCCCCTTATTAACAGGCACTTTATGTGTCACACATATCTTAGTGAAGCAAGCTATTGTTATTTTCAGAATAAGTAAGGCTACTCAGAAATGCATTCAATTGGCATGTGAGTGGGACTATATATGATCTAGGGCACTTTTAAGCATAAAAAAAAGTCTTATGGAATTTGAAATTGTTTGGATTTTCTGACCATGTCCAAAAGTTTCAATACAAAGCATTGATAGATAGAGGAGAGCGTTTGGGGCAATTCAGACACCGCCACTGCATTTGGTTGTGTTTTTTGCCTTTGCAGTGCATTTCTGTATTTGGTTCTGTATTTGTGTCCAACTTTTTGTTGTTTAAAATGGTAAATGGCTACATTTATATAGTGCTTTTATCCAAAGCGCTTTACAAGGTTTTTGCCACTCATTCATGTGCACGTGCACGTGCACGTGCACACACACACACACACACACACACACACTGAAGACAGCAAGCTACCACGCAGGGTGCTGGCCAACTATCGGGAACAATTTGGGGTTCAGTGTCTTAAGGACACTTTGACATGTGGACAGGAGGAGGTGGGGATCAAACTGCCAACTTTCTATTGTTTCATTTCCTCTTTTAGAACATTTTGATGTGTATCATTCTACATTTAGACAGGGACTGGAAAACTCAGCACTAAACAAGAATGACCAGCCATAGTATATAAAACAGTGTATTCGGTTTCTTAGCCTCCTATTATTCCCCTTAGAAATATACTCTTTTAAATTCTATAATAAACCCTCTAATCTAACAAGGACATGAGGCAGCTCAATTCCACATGAATATTTCAGATCTCTGCAAGCTTGAGAAGATCCTGATTAGTAGAGAAACACCAGTGATTGAATATCTAATGACAGCCTGAAAGAGAAATCAATTCAGTTCATTTGGGGCACCTAAAACCATTTTGTTATGTCAAGTAGCACCACTGGAGACAGCAAATGTGATTCTTATGTATTCAGCTGTCTGAAGTTTTGAGTAGCCTGGGGAGGCAGAGGCTCAGTTTGGTCAAGCAGCAAGAGAAAAACCTACAGTGAAAACCTTGCATCTCCAAAACACAAGAAAAAATTCTCAAACTTGTTTCTCTCCGTCACTGGGTTTTGTGCTCTGGCTTTGTTTTTAAGTTACACCATCCAATAAATGTTGTGGTAAGCTGTCAAAATAAGATGGATATGAGAAATGAGTTCTAAGCTTTCACACTAAAGCAACAAACGTTTTAAGACGAGGTAGACTGTACCTGGCGGGTTGTTCCTTCGATTAGCATAGGGGTCCTCTGGCTCAGCGAAAACACTGGAGGCCATCTTGTTTTTCCGGACGGGAGGCTTCTCCTCATCTGAACCAAATGAAATGTTGGAGCCGCCACCAGGAGGGCGCAAAACCCTGGAAAGAGAGAGATGGTTAACACTGTTACTGAAAGCTGTATCGTACTGGCTGATTTCTCTTGAGTGTCCTCTCTCCATTCAAGAATTACTTATAAAACAAAAACCTACATAAATGCTGTGGTTCAGACTAGGGATGTACAGAATTAATCAATGAGAAATTATTGTTCATTCACACTCGTGTCAATAAAAGGTCAACAATCAATTTCAACTCATCAAAGTGTAGAGTATCTTTGCATTGTCTGGGCAGCCATATAGGTGTTTGATATTTTGTCAACCCCATTTATATCAACAAGGGCAGACTAAATATTAAGACCACCTTTCAGTATAATGCAAAACACTTCAACACCAGCACAAAGTACAGCCTCCAAAATTACCTTTATGAGAGTAGGATGTATAGCAGGTCTGTTGTATTAGACTGCACTATTTTTAACTAGGTGTGTCTAGAAAACTGGCTTTGTGGTTCTTATTGTACTGTTTACACTGGTATATATCCATATTGATTTTGTCTTTTTCCTCTAAAATTGAAAAGGTTACAGTAGATAGTGCTTTCACACTGTGGTAAATACACTGGTCTAATGTATTTTTGTATTTTGCATTACTCACATTGTTATTATCACGTTGCGATGCAATTTATCACAATTACCACATAACTTATTGAAAACTCAATCGTTCATTAAACCTCTGTGGATTCTAAATATGCATTATTCCAGGTCTGATACCACTGGAATATGTGGAATCATTTCACTGCATGATGAAAAATATACATGTAGCTCGGGTTATTGTTAGGTGTAGCAAGCTGGAACATGGCCATCGCCTCAGTGAGGCCATATGCAGGGCAGACTAAGGGATGTCTTGTACATCACTGATCCGAAATCCACGGGGGCCCCACCCAACTGGAATGACAGATGTGATCAATCTTTCGTTGTCAGACAATCAACGCGAAAAAGTAATTAGGAAATATAAACGCACGCCAATGTAAAAGGCCTACATTTAACACTATCGTTTGGTGCCGAGCCGCCTAGTCTGTACTTGCTAGCTAAGCAGCTTCTCTACAAAAGGGAGGGTACATGTGCGCTATCTTGCTAGCTAACGTTAAAAATGGGAATGGTCCATCCCAACGACAAAACGGGAAGGTGTGGTGCCGAGCTTTATCCTGCCATCGTCGTCCTAAGCTTTGTTGCAACCATTTCGAAGCGGTTGAATAACAATTACGAGCAGGGACCAAAACTAAAATGTCTTAAATTTTACGTTAAACTGTGTAGCGTTGCTGAGGTTAACGTCCGAGGACGCTGGACTTGTTGGCTTCATGGTCGCTAACGGTTTACGGAACGGTCTGAACGACGCCTTTTACCTGGAACTGCTTTTAGACCCGGGTTCCATCCCTTGGTATGTCGTGGTGGTCGTCATTTTTGCAAAATATGTCGTAAAATATTTATAAATCTGATAGGATACACGCGAATTACACTTTCATTAGCAGTACTTCACCGCCTCATCATCGTCTATCCTAGCCGGTGGTTCCCAATATTCAACCTGCCTCCTGTCTGAGTGGATCCGTATAAATTGACCAAAAGGAGTTGCCGCACTTCCGGTTAAATTTTCAAATTAAAATATGATATCCTAACAAATAAAGGTTGCTGCGATTTTTAAGATCATATCAAAGTTTTATTAAATAATATCTACATTATTTAATTAAGGACAACATTATTTACGGTTAACGGTTTGTTCTTTATGAACCCGTACTACAACAAAAGTGACATATTTGGAGTGTAATTTGGAGGCAAAGTGCCGTATTTCCGGTCTTTCTTTGCATATTTCTGGGTGGTTCTCTTTAATACATACTGACAGAGGTGCTGGTCGAATAAAGACCATTGTGGAGAGGGCGTTTCAATAGCCTAAGTACCGCCCACAAGAGAACAGGCCCTTCTATGATTGGATAGTTTATTTACATGACATGCACGTTCTATTTGTGATGTTGACCCAGAAGTCCACCATCAGTTTTCAGCATGTATGAAAACAGCTATTGTTTATTGTAATCCTATTCACGAACACATGATCTAGAACTGATACTACTTGTGAAAAATAAAACCCTTCAGTAAAGCAGTTGGAGGCCAAATTCATCTCGTGCTTGCTGGCAGCTATCAGAGAGCCAAACGACAGTTCAACTGAAAGATCCTACAGGAGCCATTTTCATCTAAGGTGAGGATAGAGACAATTTCATCATGCTGTTAGGAGACCAATTTATAAAAGGTGCCATATTTGAGACAGAGCAGCACCTGCATCCAAGATACGAAGAAATCTTTGCCAATTGTCTTTAGATTTTATTTGAGTAGGCTAACTGCAGCCTTATAGAAGAGTAGGCCCATCCTTTTTATGAAAGGTCATTGTCACTATTGTCGACTTGAAGCAAGTCTTGTACTACAGACTAAACAACGTTTAAAATAAACAATTGCAGTCAGGAGACCGCTATATGAGAGATTAATGCAACAGCTCATGAAGCCTACAAAACATAATGTGGAAATATTCAGATGTGGATATGTTATGCCTATCCTGGGGATGATGACTTGCACACAATTAACCACACATTGACTAAAGACAGCTACCATGGTACACCGTCTTTTCTGCAGGCATGCCTTCCTGTCTGGCTCAAAGTTGTGAGCAAGGAAAGTGCTGACTTGCATGACATCAGGGTAAAAGAAAAAAACAATATGAACTTATGCCAGCACAAATAGTTTATGCTCCGTGTTATTCAAGTGCAAGGCTCTCTAACCTTTGCAAAGATATTTAAAGCAATACATTACAAATTAAAACTAAATGAAAACCATCTTAGACTGATCCTGAAAAGGACCCTTTTCATTTGTTTAACACATCTCTGGTTAAGCAGTTTACAGTTGCAGGCTAAGAAACCAACACATAAATCCCATCCCAAGTATCCATAAAACAAACAGGGACATATGTTAAAAAAAGAGACTCAATTTATTCCACTAATACATTTTCATAACAACAGATGTGAATTTAAAACGCAGTCTTACTTGAGAATAATAACAAAATTCCAACTGAATCAAAACTTCGATGACATAGGTATAAAAACAAAAACAAAAAAAAAAAAAAAAAAAAAAAAGGACCAAGGAGTTTTCTTTAAAACTTCCAGGAAAAAAAGTGTTTAATCATGACAAGCTTTTAATCTCTTAAGCTTGTTAAACTCACTGCAGCATACAAGTTGTCTACACTGCGCAGTTCAGACATGTTAACATACGAATGACAGTGTGATTAAATCTATCTACACCAACTGTGCTGCTGCCTTTGAGCATTTTGTAAAATTATTCCACTGGATGGTATCAACACTGGTCATGAGCATCTGAAGACTGGGCATGTTCAGGGATGAAAAGGGGAGGTAGGGATGTTCGTAGGAAACAGTCTTTAAAGAAAAGAGCCACCGGTTTGCTGTTGGAACACATCAATCGTATCTTCATCCTCCATTTCTAGCTGTAAAAAAAAAGTTCAAATGTCAGTCAAGAGTCTGTTAGCAGGGTAGTTGTGTGAAAGACTAAAGACATGAGCATTATTCCAGTGTTTCTAAACTCATTTAGGTGTGAATGTTCACCTCCACAGCAATCCCCTATACATAATGCCTTATCACCATTTGACAACTATAACTCAAACTTAATGACAGCCACTGTGACAATACTGCTGTTAGAACACTGTTGTTCTCTGTTCTGCTTCATTTTTTCCTCTCTATTTCTTACTAACTCAACACTTCCTCCATGTCCTTCACAATAACTGCCTTTTACTGTGAAGCCACTTAGAACGCATTGACAATGTCAGTGAGGTAAGCTAATGCAACCAAAAGTTGGTTCAACAGTTATCTAAAAACAGATTTAGGCATGTTTCTTTTAGTTTTCGTAGGGGAGTTAGTTTGAAACATGGACAGGGCCCATGGGAAAAAAATATTTTATTACATCTCTTACAAAACAGTAGAAAAGGAGAGTAGGTCAGAATATGGAGACCGACTTAATGTTGCAGATGTGAAAAGAGGAAACAAAGCTCAAAGTAGTTAGAGGTGCAGAAGTTTAGTAGTGTTTCATTTAATCTGAGACTGCCAACATGAAAGTAAACGAGAGCTTTTCCTTTATGTACCTGTTCTATGGACATAAAGAGGTAGCACAGCTGCAGTGTGGACTGATCTGTTAGTACAGTCTGTGCTTTATCTGTATATATTAATACTATAATATTGTAGTACATTACATATACTGGACAAAGCTGACATGAGAGCGTGTCCACCCTCGGGACAGCCTCAGGTATAAAGTTAAAGAGTAGCTTCCCATCAGGTGTTCAGGAGTGGGCTCTGTTTACATGGAGCAACTCTTTGGATTTCTGCAGCTATTTCACAGCTGTCTAATGGTACAGATTTTAAATTTAATCCAGATTATTTAGACATACATTCAGACTATCATGTATCAATCAAGCCATATTAACACAACTTCCATAGTAAATGCAAGGTAAATCAGAGTGTAATACATTTATTAAACCTGTAAACATGGTTTCCCTCTGCAATGCACTTCAAACATTTCTTTAGTTAAAATGTATTTTGCAAATTTTGTAAATCCTGTTATCTCACCACATTCTTCCTTAAAATACTTAAAAGAAATAGCCCAAAATGTAAAAACTGACAACAAAAAAAAAAGAAGCATAAAATCCAAGTCATGTCCAAGGTAGCAATTCTGTGAAATTAGTATTCATTATCTCATTCGCGATAACGAAAAAAGTGTTTCTGCAGTACTCATACAGGTATGTAGGCTGAACAAGAGGGTGTAGCCTTACCTGCGAGGGTGTGTCTGTTTCATTGATGGGCTGACCATCAAATCTAAATCGTATTTGCCTCATGGTCAGCCCCTGTTGGGACAGAGAGAAATATTAGGTTTAAAATATTGAAAATCAAGATATTTTAATTATTGTTTCAATTTGCTTAATTTAGACAATAGAAATGTGTGTCACAATAACCCGATATCAGTACTTTATGACAGTATGATCTAATGAAATGAGCAATTATATTACATGAGCAATACTATAAAGGCAATTATGGTCTATTCCTCAATTGGATAGAACATCCTGGATCCCTCAGCCTAGTCCCTGGTCTCCAGTTTGACAGCCACCTATTCAGGCTACCAGCATTGTAAGGAACTTAAGGATGACTTCTTTTGAGGGGTAGTAGTAATTGTGTAGCAGTCTCACCTGCCGTTCACAATAAGCTTTCATCAGTTTGCTGAGAGGAGTGTGCCTTTTGATCTTAAATTGCACCACTGAGCCATCCTGCCCTGCCACCTTCAAATTGATGTGCTCATTGTTCTCTGTCTTCACTCCCTCCTGAAAGACAGAAAAACAAAAGTTTGCAGAAAGTAAAGTTGCTTTCAAAACGTGATGTAAGAAAACAAGTGGCTTGGTAAAATGTGACCTCTAGCATGTGTAATGCATGTGCCCGCAACCACAAAACCCTTTCCGTCAGGGTCAGACACAATTTAGGGTTGATGTACTTTATGTACCGTAATGATTTAGGACAAAAGTATAAACTATTACTATTCACATCGTGTGTGAGTTTTTAAACCACCGTTAGATTTGTCTGACATCTGCACCTGGTGAGATCAGAGGATTTGTGCGGTTACGGAGCACAGAATAGGGTCAACATTACAACTTCAACGTTAGCATTAGCATTAAGCAAGTCAATTGACAATGGCCTACAACTTATAATATTGCTCAACGGCCTAGCCAGGATGGAAATTACAGCTTGCATGCATCAACAATCCCTCTTATCATGAGACACCTGGGTGTGCAGGTAATGATCATAATTAAACAATTTCATATGAGATCCGTTAACAGTTGACGGGTTTTACTCAAACAATTAGGTTTTGGCCCGTTGCTGTTGTACACTGCTTTCTCTAAACGCTAACGTTTCTTCGGTTCTTTCTTGCTAACGTTAACTACTTGGGCATGCAAAAACTATATTGCTACATGTTACGTGTGCATCGCGTATACTGATGGCGGAATTTAAGAGGTGTTGATTAAGCGTATTTCAAAAGACCAGCAATTATTATTTCTTTCATGCCGAACGGGCACATTAGCGGCGTTAGCTTATTATGCTAACTTCACTCGCTAGCTTGCTAACTAACGCGGTACCTCAGGTTTGTGCAGTTATCCTTCTCTGTAATTATGCGACCGCTAATTAATTGGTCTCACAGGCGGCTTTTCACAGTATCATCTGTACACTTAACGCACACGTATGGTGTACACACTGTAAAGAAATCCCATTACAAAATCCGCTCCTCACCTTGGGTTTTTCGTCTGCCATGGTTGCTGCTGCTCTGTCTGCGCTTGCTCTGCTGCGGCTGCGCTGTCTGGCGCGCCACTATGAGTCGGCTACAGCACACAGCTGCGCCAGATCAACTGAGCGCTGTACTAAAGATGTAAGTCCGTTTACACAGGAAAACATTTTATTGGTGAAGCCTTTGCAAGTTGATACCGCGAATATCTGACAGTTTAGGTACTTTGGGGTGCTTGTACTGTAGTATTTCCATACCACTTTATACTTCTAGTCCCCAACATTTCAAGGGGAAAGGTTATACTTTTCACTCCACTACATTTATGTGACAGCTATGGTTACTCGTTACTTTGCAGATTCAGATTTTACACACCAAAACTCATGAGCTTTTTACCTAATCAACAGTAAGTAAGCAGTTACAATTAGCTCCAACATTAATACGTTGCATACATGTTAATGCATCAGCAATAACAATCCAGTAGTATAATATATAATAATGACATGGATCATTGTGCTGCATGACTACTTTTACCTCCGATACTTTATCTTGTTAAATGCAGGACATTTACTTGTAATAGAGTAGTTTTACACTGTGGTATTGCTACTTTTACTTACCAGTAAGTAAAGAATCAGATTATGATGAAATGAAATTACACCTCAACAATGTTGTGGTTCATATGCCATTGATATTGGTCTTTAGACACTGAAAAATGAGGCAAGAATATGTGAAAATTTGAATACAAATAGATCCATCTCATTCTTTATTATTTCATGCACAGAAATAGCTTTTCAAAAATATGCAATGACAAGTTCATTTAACAATCTAAGATAAATAAATGTTGTAAGAAATATGTAGTGAATCTCCTATATAGCACTAATAGCCCCAGAAAGACAAAAATAAAGAAGTTCCAGTTTTTGATGAACACATGGTAAGCCTAATGCTTTGAATTAAACACCAACCAACTAACCATTACGTTTTTATTATTGAAGTTTTCTCAAGGCTTACACAAAGAAACATTTTCCTAGTTAGCAAAACATTTACAGTTGACCTTGAGGGAAAATAACTTACCCCTTTAGCTTGGTTTCCACTTGGTCTCACTGCAGGAGCAAGGGCAAAGCAATGCATAGCATTAACTTTGCTGTTTGATCTTGCAGGAATTACATTTTTATATTAAAATGCTATCCAGAGTGCACAGCCTGGACATGTAATTCATCAGAATCCACCCTGTTGCTACATAATGTAACATATAAAATGTCTGTCTGAATATTTGGTAACATTAAAGCCTCTTAGACAGACTACTACTGATTTGTGTCTTTCTTACTGCAATACTGAAGGTGTCCATCATAACAGAGTATGCAGAAGAAATACAGCTGTCGACTGCAATATCATACAGGAAATTTACAGATCTGATACCTTCCTCCCAAGCCAAAATAAATAATACAATTATGACAATAAATACTTAAAGATTAAAAAGCATAACAAGAGTCTGAGCTATGAGTTAGCATAGAACTCAGAAGACAAGTTAAAGTATTCAGTAGTAATTGTGAGGCATATTGGAAGAGTAACTGATTCTTAATGAGCCAATCTGTGAGTGCCTTTTATTTAGCAACAGAGGGGCTCTGCTCCACTCCAATGTCTTCAGCGTAAAAACATTGTTATCATGCATCGTCAGCTACAACCCATGTGCAATGCTGGTCACATGTTCATGACCCAGGCTTCACAATCTCCTTCAACTTGTGTTTTTGCTCTATATTAAGACTGTCTGGCATTCAAAAGTGCAAGTATTCTCTAATCAGTTCTGACATGATTGAGGGACAAGAGTAAATATGAACAGCAAAAGGGTATAATAATAGTAAAAACCTAATAATAACTTAGCAATATTTAACATTACCAATGATTTTCCCACATAACCGTCATCCATAGTCAACCACTTCACACCAATTGTTACTGCACCACACTGACTACCTATGGCACTGTAGTAAAGTTTAAGTTGGATGTACGCTACAGGACTTTGGCTACTTCAGTGGGCCATCTCAAGCAGAAAAACTCCTTCAAGGTCCATTAAAGTTTATTTCATATACTTTAAATTTTCCCTAAAATCCTTCCAATACTGCCCCTTTCTCTTGACCTTTGAGCTGCATTGACAAACTCAATTGTTAAAGAAGTCTTGGCTTGTCTGGCCAGCTTGAAGGGGTAGGCAGGGCTAAAGAGCCCCCCATCTGTCAGCAGGCGGAAACTCATTCACCTCCCCCACTTCTGTGTGTGGCTGCTCTCCCAGCGTGAATGTCAGTTTGTATCTCATCCGAACCTTTTCCTGCAAAACACATACATACACACACACTCAGACTGGCAGCTTTCATTAGCTTGCTGGAACACACAAGATATTGTGCATTGTCAATGTCAGTGATCATTATATCCTCAAAACATACTGGTTGGCATGTAAGAGTGTAAGAAGGGGTAATACTGTGTTGTACGGTATGACCTTAAACATGGGTAAAAACACTGCTAAAGTAAGAAATTGCTCTCTCAATTAATACATTACTTAACACATTAGTAAATGTATAAACACCAAAAAAGCTCCAGGCTGAGCTCTACCTTGAGAGGATTTGCAAGCAGCATGACCTGAGTGACAGTAGCAGGGGGAAGGATTGGGTTAAAAGGAGCCAGCTCTGTCCCTGAGGGTGGTTGCAGTCTCACTTTCATCATCTGGAGATTTGGCAGAACAAACATTCATGTACATTAAATAGACACAGCAACCGACTTACATTTCATTTTCAGGCAAACATGTAATTTAATTAGTTGAACATTGCCAAAATTAATACTTTTAAATATAAACACACACACTGTGTAACTTCCTATGCGGTAACAGTGATATCACAGAGGCACAGCAGGTTTTACCTTGGGCACAGCAGCCTGCAGAACAATGTTCCTGACAGGCAATGGGGCTGTGTTGAGCATGGACGCCACCATCACCAGTACATCAGGTCTGCCTGCTGGACAGTCAGTGGCAAAATGCAGCAGAACACGGACCCCGTTTTTGTCATATGCTGTCACAGGACACACTTTACCTTAAATACAGCACACAAAAAGGGGAAAATCAGGAGGTGATCACTAAAAAGATTGACAGGGCATGTAGGACCCTCATTTTACACAATCTTTTGAGTCTTCACATATACACCACCTCTTATTGCTCCTAATGTAATCTGTACTGAAGGCATGTTTTGATGCATGTCCTTCCTATTGCACATGCTGTGATAATTACGATCAGACCACAATACAAATGTTCACAATCAAGACCAAGTGTAATTGGGGAAAATATCACTGTGCCCTTTCAAGTTTGATCAAGTTTGCCACTCTCACCACTAAGTGGCAGTAATGTCAAAAGTTCAGTTTTCCAACCACCAGTCTCAAATATGGAGGAAGGTGTTATTTTCTAACTAGAAAACAGCTGAAGTTTCCTGAATTAGTAGTATAGAGACATGAACTCTCCCCAAAAGTTTTTTTAATCTGTTTAGTGATTATCCTCCTTACAGGGTATTCTATCAAGCTTTGGAGATCAGGCAAAATGTTCCTTTTAGACTGCCGTTGTTGAAATGGTGACTAATGCCTAGAATCATTGCAGTTGAGGTACAATATCCCAATAATGCACGTTATGTTCAGCTTTTGAGGATGTAAGGCCTATTTGTTATGTAGAATTGCACTGAACTACCGGTTATAAACACTATGTAATCTGTGCACAAAATATTATCTGTTATATTAGATTTCTGGCAAATGAAACAACAACAACAAAAAAGTATGTATATACATGGATTCATAGTTACAGGTCTACAAAATAGCTCGGAGAAATCTGATGTCAATGTGATGTCCTTGTTTGTCTCAAATATTTTTCTGTCATACCCTCTCCTACATTTAATTATGAAAAGCAATAAAATCAACTGAAATACTCAAAACAAAGCATACAGCCTATTTCATGGAACTCACTTGGCGTGATTGCATCCAAAGGGACAAAGACATTGGCCAGGGACAGCTCTTGTTCCCTGCCTGGACTGGCCTGGCTCAGAGGGAGGATGGGGGACAGAGAGCGTAACAGAGGGCTGTCATCTGCCTGACTATTGGCAGGTGGGGGAGTGGACCCTCCTTGCATCCCTTCTAGGAGCAGTGAGGTGGATATGGTGGAGGTGACACCAAGACTGGAAGACATGGTAGCAGGAGCGTGCAGATCCTCGCTCTTGACCAGCAAGCTGCCAAAGTCCATCACACCAGGTGTACTGTATGGATAATTCAAGTGTCTTTGTAAAAGACATTACAGGTCCCTTTATACTTAAATGTATAATGACAGACATAAACATTGATAACCTACGATGAGAACAAGATAATAGAAGCAGGATGGAAGAAATACTACCTGAAATAAAAAAAAAACAAAAAAAATGGAATTCAAAGGCACTTGGCTTTACACCAATACAAAATAAAATCTCAACCGCCTGACATTTGAACAAGTGGCAGCTAGACACTTAGCATGACCACTTTAAATTATCTTCGCATTGTGATTAAACCAAGATAATACAAAGTACTCTAACGTTTTAATATGTCATTGGGAAAGTATTCTAAAATACATTCATCAAAGCATTTTACCATTTGCTCTGTGATGATGCTTAGTTACAGTGCTCAATACACTGCTGTTCACCCACAGATTACTTTGTTTCAAAGGTTAATGGAATACTGCGGATCTATCTGCCATTTGGAAACCAGTGGTTGAGATGCATTTGAAATGTCATATGGCAGAATGTCGAAATCACTGTTAAGCATCTAAGTGGCCAGAAGTGACTTTAAACTTTGTTGTGTTTAGACACCCACTCAGGTCAAACAGTGCAATTTAAAAAAACACTGGAATGGAACGAGGGCATGCATCATTTACTGAAATTTAAAAACATAAAATAAAAAAGATCCAGCATCCACAAGATTATGTGTGACAGATGGACAGATTGGCACCGATCCATATTCCCTCCCCAGTTTTTCCTCGTGACACAAGTGTTACTCACTTTTTAGGACTGCCCAGATCCAGCAAGGCAAGGTCTTGCAGATTATGACTGAGAGAAGGTGAAGTGGAGACCTGTTGTGGAATGACAGGGTTGGCTGAAGGAGCAGGCGATGCCAAGCTGAATGATTGAGGAAGAGCAGTCGGGGCCGTTGTGGTCAATACTGAACCGAGGGGCTGTGGGAATATGACTGATGTTGTTGAGACAGATTTTGTTGAAAACGCAGGCATGGAGAAGACAGGGCCAGGGAAGCTTAAGGCAGAGGCAGTTGTAGAAGACTTGATTAGGCTAACTGGGGCTACTGTCTCAGAAAGGGCATCTGGAAAAAGTGAAGATGTAGAGAACGCAGGAACCGAAAGCGAAGTGGTGTCAAAAAGGTCAAAATCTTGACTGGAATTCTGGAATACATGGTAATGGAAAAAATACTGCTATTAGCAATAAGATAATACTTGACATTAGTATAAATTATTGCAATTCATTTAAATACCTGTAAAGACGGCAAATGATTGCTCAGGTTTACATGTGTTGATTTACTTGGAACAGGAACAGGTTCGTTGAGGCCTGTAAATGATATCTACATGTAAACAAGACATTCTCAAACAACAGTTAATGTCCAGTGTTGCCAAAAAAATTAAATAATCAATTACATTATATTGCATGTTACCTAAAGACAGTAGCTCTTCATCCAGCAGAGAGTGTGCTGCAGACGGTGTGCTGGGGCTGGGGGACTGAGGGTCAGTGGCAGACCCACACAGCAGGTCAGCAGGAATAGACCGAGAGGATGTTGGGGGGTGCTGCTCCTGAAGAGAGATGCTCTGGATGTCCAGACCCACCAGGTCAATCAGAATCTCTGACTGGTTTGTGCGACTAGTGCCTGTCCGATGAAGAAAAACACAGGCAGTAAGAAAATAAAGATTTACTCATTTCATCATCCAGATTAGACTGGAATTTCGTTTGTAACATTTTTGCACATTCCCAAATATGACCTATGCCAGGTTTTCTTCCTATAGGCTTTGTTTTACCCATTTGCATATTAATCAGTTATGATACACACAAAAAAGAAGATTTTATTGAAAAGATGTAGAAAGTGCATTGTCAAATGGCATATTTATTACCATTATGCTGTAACCAATGTAAAATGTGCTGTACAATGAAGACATACAATTCTCTGCTCATACCTTGTCTGACTGATGCTTGTGTTTGTTGTGCTTCTACAGTCTCTCCATTGATGGTCTGCCCTTCCACAATCTTCTTATAGGAATTAATGACATGGGAGAGGTCATCACTGGCCTGCAGGATGTCTCCTGATAAGTGCATTTTAAAAAAGGTTAGACTCGGGTAAGATTTCTAAAAAAAAAAAAACAACAGAAAAACAATAAAATGTTTTCCACAGTGTTTGCTAAATTAAGTAACTGAGCAGAATGTTTTTTATGAGTCAAGTGGGCATTCGGGTCTGATAGGATGTTGGTTTTACGTCAGTGCAAGGCCTGAATTAAGAGGGTCAAATTTTCTTACCCAAGCTGCTGTCATTATCCTCAGTCTCAGTAGCGAGCTGAAACACAGTTTGCCTGAGCTTGTCACAATCACCATACAACTCCTGGGAAAATAATTTTTAAAATCATTGAATATTCACATCGTGAATCTCATTCAGAAACTGCTGTATCATGGGATGTAATAAGAAAAGTGTTTTTTCATACACAGTAAATGTCACATAAGTTATGATATTAAATATGTTATTATTTCACATCTGCAGAGGATCCTATCATTGCATGAAGAGTCCTTATGTTAATTTTTGAAATAAATTACTTTGAGCTGTTCACTGAGTGTATTTCTTTACTCGATGAGGAAATTTGATAAACAGTTCTTCTGAAACATGCTTGATATTTAATGAAGGACTGGACTGTCTCAGAAGGAGGCTGTTTCCATTGCTTCCCACAAGGTTAAATTAAACAGCAGTAAATTACTTCGCACTGCTTTGGGGCTGAATGGGCAAGGTTTGGACTATTGTAACAGTGTTTCCAGAAAAGTCAATTAACGCTAAAGACATAAGTGAAGTTGTTTTGAAAAGGTAATTTGAGGCTTATCTAATGGAGAACGAACCCTAATGAGCTCCTTGTCTCCGTCCGTGGAGTCTTCTGGGCTGAAGTGAGCAAGCATCTCGTTAAGGAGTTTGACGCTGTTGTTGACTGCCTCCAGTGTGCTTTTTTGCTTTGTCACTTTCTGTGTTCTTACCTCGTCCTGAAAAAAAAGTTGAGTTGCACTTGTTGATAGTACTCATTAAACTTGACTGTCAGTATAAACACAAGCTTTGAGATGAAAACTTGTGAAAGTGTGCAGTAATTTGCTTCTAATTTCTCTAGAAGAAAGCCACCAGAACTCAGGCTCAAATAAAAGACACACAAGTATTAAAACATTTCATTTTGACAATGACACACCTCCTTGACCATGTTCTTGATGAGCCGATTGGCCTCTTGCAGATCTTCAGGCTTTTTGCTCTTCAGCAGCTCTGATAATCTCTGCGGAGAGATGAGACCATCAGTGAGTGAGTAAACACTCAAGCTTATTTCCCACAGATTACTCAGACACAAGCAGCAAAGCCATACCAGCTCCCAGACCCTGAAAAAACAAACTTCATCCATAGATCAATTGCAGTCAACACAAAGTAAACATGCAGTCGTGACCTGTAGTGCTGTAACCAGTGATGTATTGGAGCGAGAAAAAAAAAAGAGCAGCTTCAGTGTTGTAAATGCACATTAAATATGACATATGATTGTTCTGTGGGATGCTACCATGCAGAGCCTTCAGTCAGTGATGCGAGAGAGGGGAAGAAAGAGAGGGAGAGAGAGATCCTCTTCCTCTTTTGATCCTTTAAAACTCTTAATCTACAGCTTATTTTAGCATAAGACTGGAAACAGGGGGTAACAGCTAGCCTGGCTCTGTCCAAAGGTTAAAAAAGGCACCTACCAGCACCTCTAAAGCTGTTATATATTGTTTGTTTAATACGTACAGAAAGCGAAGTAAAAACAACAAGTTGTGGTTTTAAAGGGAGTTATGTGCTGGACTATTTCATGGCTGGGGGGAGTGACTTCCTTGAGGTAAGCTATCCATCTCCTGCCTATATCTTCATACGTAATGGACAGATCTGAGAGTGGTAACGATCTTCTCATTTAACTCTCAGCAAGAAAGTGATGGGGCCTATTTCCAAAAATGTCAAACTATTCCTTTAATAGTCATAGGCAGAGAGGCTCTGAGTATGGCAGCTAAATATGCAGGCACTCAAGATATTTTGAGGTACCAAATAACACCTACAATGAAACACATACCTATTGTACTAAACACACATATACAGTACAAGGTAGGGTATAACAGATATATTAAATGTTAATTATAATCTGGACTGTGCCAATAAAACAATTACTTAAAATTCTGTATCTCTAACAGAGATAAAACAAGATAAAGAGAGTTATATGCAGTGAGTTGCAGTGTTCAACAATCACATCCCAAAATAATTCTTCTTACCTTGCTCTTCTTCTCATCATCAAACACAGGATTCTTGGGTCGCGGAGAAGGCGATGGTATTAATGTAGCATCAAGAGGGATTTCTGGGTCAACTAAAACAATACCTAAAAGAAAAAACAACAGACAGCTATTCTACTCTGGAAATGACTACTCTGGACTTCAAGGCGACAAAATATAAAGAGTACAAAGAACAACACATTCATAACTGACTGCTCAATGTATTATTTTTGGATGTCACTGTTATGCAATCATATAGTTTGTTTTACTGTGTTATTATATCATATCAGTATATTTTAACAGTTTTTAAGTGGTTGGTGTCTCACCCTGTGCCTTCAGCATCTGATATGCTTCACAGATCTTTGCTCCATCTGGTAGAGACATAGTCCAACTGTACAGCATCTGGATCACTTTTGTCTTTACTTTCTCTGATACTTTGTCTCCTAGATACTGAAAAATAACAGATGCATAGCTTAGAATGACACCAAACATCAATTCAAGTAAAAGTATCCCTATTAGCGGGGGTTTGAACATCTATGTTACTTACTTTGGGTGAAACCACCTTAATTAATTCATTTAAAAACCTGAATTTCCCAACTTCATTGTGAAACCTTCGGCCACAGTTTTTCATACAAGCCTCGAGAACCTACGCAACAAAAACAAGCGGAAATAAATATCTTCTAATTGTACCACTTTATGCCAAAGGACATCAAAATGAAAAACATAGTAAAATTATTACACTACAGACCGTTAATGCTTGCAGCGCCTCCCATTCTTGAGGGGACTGAATTTTGTGAGCCAGCAGTCTAACGGATATTTGTGGGCTGAAAAATATGTCAGAGTCTGGGTTATAATAGGCTTAATAATAAGCTCCATGTGTTTAGCACAATGAGGACACACAAGAGCAACATTAGATGGCTGTGATTCAATGTAATGGTTGAGATTGGGTTTATTGAAAGAATGTGACCATACCCTTCTAGCTCCTTATTGATTTGGTCACAGAATCCCATTACATACTCCCAGTCTTCCTGTCTGTTGGAAGGGTTGGTGGCTTTGTCTGAAAAATAGAAGTATATGATCTCTCAGGAACACGCAGCCCTTATAGACACATTTTAAATCTTGCCAACAAATACACCTAAGGTAAACAGGTCATCCGGTCCCTGGAAAGCTAAAGAAGGCTGGATACATAAACTTGACCAAGATGTAAGTCAGACCTCGACTATCAAGCTCTATCCCTTCCGACACCAGCTTACAAACGAGCCAGACAGTTGTTGTGAGACGTTTTCAGCTTATCTTACGTTATGAATTCTCTCTTTAATAGCCCCCAGGCAATTATCTGATCCAGTTTGTTGTTACTGTTGCAAGTCCTGTTTGAACTTGGATTAAGTTAATGCCTGGAGATGTTTACAAAGCAGCCGTCATTAACTCCAGGTAGCAAATGCAGAAGCGTATTGTGGGTCACCAGTAGAATATAATAATGTTAGCCACATTTCTGCAATTCAACATGCCGAATATTCAGTCCAGGACACAAGTAAACCAAACATCAAAGCTGATTTTGGCTAGCGACAGCCATCAGTTACTAGCATCTGTCTGTTAACGTTAGCCACTTTCCGAAAACACAGACGAATTAGCACGATACTTTTCAGATTCAGCAATGTCACGCGAGTCCAACTAACGTTTCGGACACCTACGGTTATGCAGCACATCAATGCACACGTCTAATGTGAATAAATGACCTGAAAAACTAGTTAAAGTACAAACTTACTAAGCCAGGACTCCAGCGACTCTCCATCATTCGCCATATTTGCACTCTGAGGCAAACGACGCGTGACTCCTGCTGCCTTCACGTGCTGCCAGACAAATGGGAGTTGCTATTTGCTAGTTCGTGACCCATTGACAGATTGGGTTAAGCCTGAATGTTCTTCATTTTGCCTAGATGTGACGATATGAACAATGTTTTTTTATGACAGTATCATATTTCTATGTTAGTAGTTGCTATATAGTTACATGTTTCTTTTTTCTCTTTAATTTGTAGGTGTCACACACAAAATAACAAAACAAGAATAAGCACAAGCCATTTCCATCCTCTTTGCAAAGTCTACCACCATCTGTCCTTCTGCGTTCCTGTCCTGAAGACCAAACCTGCCCATCACATTCTCATCACCTCTGTTCCCTTCACCTACATGCCCATTGAAATTTGCACCAATCACCACTCTCTCACCTCTGGGGATGCTCTGCATCACTTCATCTAACTCCCTCCAGAATTCCTCCTTCTCTTCTAACTCACATCCTACCTGTGGGGCATAACCACTCACAACATTGAACATCACCTCTTCAATTTCCAGCTTCAGACTCATCAACCTGTCTGATACTCTTTTCACCTCTAGAACATTCCTCACAAACTCCTCTTTCAGGATAACTCCTACTCTGTTTCTCTTCCTATCTGACCCATAGTAGAACAACTTGAACCCTGCTCCTAAGCTTCTAGCCTTGCTACCTTTCCACCTAGTCTCCTGGACACACAGTATGTCCACCTTCCTTCTCTGCATCATGTCAATCTCTAGCCTTCCCTGTCATAGTCCCAACATTCAAAGTCCCTACTGTCAGTTCTACATTCTTAGATTTCCTCTTCTCTCTCTGCCTACGAACACACCTTCCTCCTCTCCTTCTTCGTCTTTGACCAACAGTAGTCCAATTTCCACCGGTACCCCGTAGGTCAACAGCACCGGTGGCGGTCGTTGTTAACCCGGGCCCCGACCGATCCGGTATGGAAGTCATTTTCACGATTCGCATTTTTAATTTGGCATGTGTTTTACGTCGGATGCCCTTCCTGACACAACCCTCTGCATTTATCCAGACTTGGGACTGGCACAAGAAGACACTGGCTTGTGCCCCCTTGTGGTTGCATTACTATTTATATAATATAATATATATAATTTATATAATATAAAAATCTAATATATTTTACAAATATAAAACCTCCATGGATCAAAAATTCATAATAGAAAGAGTCATAATTGACCTTGTTTGCAGTTCGGGGTGTCCTGTCAACAGTTTTACAGACATCGCTTTTATAATGGTGGCCTATGGGGAAAATGCTTTTTGGGCCGCAGGGGAATTTTTCATTGCAATACCGCGATTGGCCACTGGAAGAAAATGGCTGCAAGGCTGAGTGGCGGCGCCGTATCCAGTTTTTATTATAGATCCATGGGTGAAGCACTATTCTTTCACCAGCCTTGGCGCTTGAAGACGTGTTGCCGGTCTGCCGTGTTGTGTGACCTTGGCACTTGTCAGTAACAAGCATAGACTGTATAAAAGAAGTGGACATGATGTCACCATGACATCACCCATTGCATTGGTTTGTGGACTACCGTTTTGAAGCCTCAAGATTGGCATTTCGGCCGTCGCAATCTTGGTTTGCAACCAGTGACCGAATGTGACCATATTTGGATGTGGGGGTGGAGCTGGGGAGCGTAGCAAATGCTAAAAGTTATCAGCTAACGCTAGTGCTAGCTAGGTTAGCAAGATGCATCCGTAATTCACGTTAACTGTGATATTAATTGGAATGTTAATGTTGGCTAGCGAAAAACAGGCTTAAAACAAAATGTACTTACGGAAAAAAATAACAGCCGACTCCTAGAGTGTCTTTCAGTAACTTTTCTTTTAACTGAATGCTGTACAACATTTTTAGGCGACCAAAATGTTACAGTTAACTTTCATGAACTGAAAACACACTGTGAAAGGGTTAAAGTTTGTAGACGGAAACACCAACAGCACCCAAAAACCAGTTCACGGAGTATACACATTGCAGTGAATAGCATCACTTCTATCCTGATTGACAGGTTTCCATGGTAGCGACTTGTCAATCACAAGTTAGCCACGCCCTAAAGCATACCTTGCTTTATTGTCTATTTTACTTTAAATGTGACCATAATTTACAAAATAAACATCATGCTGTACTGAAAAAGACTTGAAACTATCGACCATAAACTCAACAGCAAAGTGTTTAGTGAGGTAATAAATCAACGGAGAAGTAGGGTAATTTTCTCCCCCAAGAAATGTGCCTGGCTTTGAAGCCAATCTAATGTAGTGGCCAAACCGTGGAATTACAACTTCCAGGGTCCATCACGTGATGCACCCTGGCCCTTTTCCTATAGACTTACACTATGAAAGAAGCAGCTGTAAAACGGTGGATAAGTTTTTTTAAAAGTCACAACCCCCGCAAAATGACTCATTTCACTATCAAAATTTGATCCATTTGGTCTGATAATATTTGGAAAGTCTAGAAGTCACGATTAAATAATTTTATCCCCATTCAAGTTAGCAGAGGTTAGCCAGCTTGAGGATGGAAGTCTCAAGTGCACTTGCGCCTATGGGGCCACATAATGCTTCAAGAGCAACTTTCATAGCAATGAATAGGGCCCTGCTGAGATCATGTGATTTCCTGTCAGCTGAAGCATGCGTGGCATGGATCGGGCAGTGTTGTAAAAGAGCTTAAATTCTGTGCATGCGCTGGCTTTTGCGCATGTGTAGAACTGGTCGGGCAGCCGGCATGGATTGGGCACTGACAGCACTCCGTGACTCGGCCACACAGGCTTCTCAGCGCAAACCTTATCAGGGGAATTCAAACATTATATTTTTTATCTATTATCTGGCAGTGGTTTGCATCTTCCAAGGTATTTTCGTGATCGCGCGGGTGTTTACTGTCTGCCCGGAATGAGAACATCTTTGCCCGGGGGGAAACCAATGTTTAAATCCAGTATTTCTTGTAGTGATAGGAGTTATTAATACTTCCGACTACCAGAGGGCAGCAACAACTAGCGTTCATGTAAGCTGCACTATTGTCTTGATTAAACAGTAGGATTTCATAGAAGAAGACACCACACCATGCTGGATGTACATTAACTGAGTTTTAACGATAAGGACAAGTTTGACACAGTTGTCAAGAAGTTTGATGAACACTGTTCACAGAAGTAAAACAAAACGTTCAAAAGGTATGTGTTTTGCTCGTGCATGAAGCGGTATGCAGAGAACATTGATGCTTTTTTGACAGACTTGAAATTGAAAGCTAGAACAGGCAATTTTGGAGTGCTGCAAGATTCAATGACTCATGATCAACTTGTGTTCAGAATTAATGACATAAAAGTGTGAGAGAGGTTGCTAAGAGAGCCTGAACTTACCTTAGTTGGAGCTGTGAAGATATGCCACGCCAGTGAATTAGCCCTGCAGCATGCTAGAATGTTTGGTGATGGCGCAAGGGACGGTGACAAAGACTGCAGCAGTAGCCACAGTGTCTGGACGGACACAGAAAGCATGGCAGGCTAAACAGCAAAAAGACTTGTATTGTAAGAATTGTAAAATTTGTGGCACTCAACATGCACCAAAACAATGCCCAGCCTATGGCAAAGTCTGCAACAAGTTTAAAAGACAGAATCACTATGCAAACCAATGCTTTTCCAAAGGGAAACAAAGCTGAGGTGAACGTCTGCATACCGTGCAAGAAACTGATCTCATGAAAATCAAACTGTTTTATTCTTCATGGGCATGGTAGCGCAGGAAGATTTCATGCCTAAAGGGACTAAACAGTCAAGTGTGAACAGAGTTGAGCAGGACAAGTGGACAGTGCCATTACATGTAAACAGAGCTGTCATTCCTCTCAAGCTGGACACAGGAGTAAAGGCCAGTTTGATGAATGAGCTCGACAGAGCCATGAAGGTAAAGCCACACATTCATCCAAAATCTATTCCATTCAAAGCTTACAATGGACAGCTCATCAACACAAAAGGCATATGCAGGAAAAGAACACTACCTCATTTGTAGTAGTTCTGATGGACATGACTCACTGCTAGTTAACAAAGCATGTGAAAATTTAGGCCTAGTCAAGAGGGTGTACCGCATCAACGCCAATGCACAGAACAGCATAGAGTCAATAGTGGATCAGTATCCAGACATCTTCAAAGGGTTTGGTGTCTTATCATTCACCTACACAATACAGCTAAAAGATGATGCACAGCCAGTCATCCATGCTCCCAGGTGGGTTCCAGCACTCCCTATGTTTGTGCATGAATCCGAAAGACCTGAATGCCAACATAAAGAGGGAACATTACCAAATTCCAACCAGAGATGAAATAACAAGTGAGATGGCCGGTGCAAAGTTCTTCAGCAAATTGGATACATCCCAGGGCATTTGGCAGTTGAAACCGCATGAAGATAGGACAAAGTACTGTACGTTCAATACATCATTTGGCTGCTACTTTTTGTAGTGCTGAACTGAAATTTGGGAGAGAGACAGGGGGGCCACAGGTTGGATTTGAAGCCTTGTACATGGAGCACACACTCTACCAGGTGAGCTACTGGGGCACTCCTGGAGGTGTGTTTCTACAGGCTAATGGAGAAGATTGGAGGCCAGTCACCTACACGTTAAGAAAGATGACCACTGATGTGGCTATTGTCGCTACGCACAAATTGAAAAAGAGTGTCTAAGACTAGTATATGGATTTGAGAAATTCCACAGCTATGTCTATGGCCTACCAACATTCGTGGCAGAGACAGACCACAAGCCATTAATAGAAAAACCTCAGCAAGATGTCACCATGAATGATGAATGAAGACTGATGATGAAGCTACAACGCTATGATTTCGACCTGACCTACACACCAGGTAAGCACATTGTGCTCGCTGATGCTCTGTCTATAGGGCGATGACAGAGACTTATGTGAATCTCCATGTGACCCTGATCACTGAATCACTACCCGTGTCTGACATGAAATCCAAGCGAATTGCAGCTGAAACAGAGAAAGACACAGGCCTAGAGGTGAACAGTATTACAACATCAGAGTATCATCAATGGGCTTCTACTCAGAAAGAACAGAATTGTCATTCCTCAGTCACTGAGACCAGAGATGCTGAAAAAGCTCAGTAGGGGCACCTCAGTATGTAAAAATGCAAGAGAATGGCCAGAATAACCGTTTGCTGGCCAGGAATCAATGCAGACATTGACAGGATGGTCTCGCTGCGAGACCTGTCTGAAGCATCAAGCAAAACAGCCAAGAGCCTATAGCAATCACAGACCTACCAGACAAGCCATAGCAGAAAGTTGGGACTGACCTATTCCACTTGGGTGGAAAGAATTACCTGCTGGTGACTAACTATCTTTCAAAATTTCCAGGGATGGTGCTGCTTCACAGCATGTCTGCTACCTGTGTGATCACACACATGAAGTCAACCTTTGAGTGCCATGGAATCCCCCAGATCGTTTAGAGTACCAGGAGACAGTAGCTCAGTTCCATATCTAGTTCTGTTGAGTTACCAAGCTTTGCTGCTTGAACATGGTATGTCTCCTGCTGAGCTTCTAATGGGAAATAGGTTACGCACCACGCTTCCCTACACTGCAGAACAAAAGAAGCACTAAGATGTGAACCAGAAACAAAAGCATCTGCAAAAGAGACAAAAGCAAACTACGACAAGTCATTGAGAAGCTTAGTGTCACTGGTAAGACATGACAGTGAGACTCAAAGATTCCAACAACTGGAACAAGAAAGTCACTGTTTTGGAGGAAGTAAGTCCAAGATCCTACACTGTCAGAACAAGATGGTCAAATCCTGAAGAGGAATCGAAGGAGCTTGCTGAACACACGAGTCACTGCAAGAACAGACAAATGAAGAAGATCCAGTCTGGCGCTGGCACTTCACATGGGCTTGGACAGTGGACATAGCGTACAGCTCCTACAGCAAAGAAAAGGACAGTGGCGCAATGTTTGTAGTTATATTTCTGGAAAGTTGTGGAAATACTGGATTTAAACGTTGGTTTCGGCAAACATGTTCTCATCCCGGGCAGACAGTGACTGAGGAGTGCCAAGGTCACATATGGGGCTACAATGTCGCCATAAACAAAATTACAATAGGACAATAATGCTGTTCCATGCTACTGGATGTGTAAAGTACAGTAGGTTACTTACTGCTAACATGTTAACCATAACATGTTTAAGGTCAATAATCAGGACTAAGCATCTGCCATCTTGTTTTAGAGATAGTTTTATCCCAGTGGCAACTAGGGTACTAGCTTCAGTCAAGAAATAAAATACAGTAAAACAATATTGTTTAGAGACACCCACAAGTTGCAATGAATACCAATAAATGAAAACTGAACATCATTTAAAGGATGGCCAAGCTGTTGGCCCCTGCTTTTTTGGTGTGTGTGTCTGACTGGCCTTGTTTCCTGGCACCGCAGCCCTTCATCACAGAGGCAGCATCTAACCCTGGGAAGCTAAACGCACCTCTGGCTCGTTGATTTGTTGCAAGACTTCCCCCTTGGGGAGCTGACATGCTCAAGGCTGAATCAGGATGGCAGTCAGCAATCTGACCAGCTGATATAGCCCTGATGAGAAGTGCTACTGAGAAAAAACAAGGATCATCATGATGCTGATGGATGAATACTGATAAAATCTCTGTTCAAATGTGATTACATTTCCTCTTCAAAAAGGTGGAAGCTTTATTAAATATTTGTGCTATTGCGCCTTTACACTTTACTAAATTAAGTGGTTAGAGAAACATAAATACTCTGGCTTAGTGGCTTTGCTGCTAGAAACCTCCAGCCTGTCTTGGCCTAATTGATGATGCACACATTTCAAATCTGTATCTCAGCTCCTTTTACTGTGTGGCCATGTGGTGGCGCTAACAGCTCAGAGAGGATCTACAGTCTGTATTTATTGTGTTGTCACCTTCAGAAGCATTTTGTGTGTGTGTGTGTGTGCTTCACAACTTTTCGCAGTGGTTCTCAGCACTCATTTTGAAGTGTATGGTTTGTGTCGTGAGGAGTGACACATTAATGGAGTTTATTCAATTCAAAGCTATTAGCTGAGACAGACAAATGAGATGGGGTATCAGGCTGATAAGAAGGTATTTTTTCAAAGACACAACCACAGAGGCTTTCTCTCTCTCATCTCAGCTTGTCACCCAGCTGAGAAAATGCTGATTCATACTATGCAAACAACTGCTGGTATACAAATTTAATGTTTCACCTATAAATACAAAAGAAGTGGGAAATCGGGGCAGGCCCGTAAAGTCTGGATATCTGCCATAGTTAAACATGGATTTAAGCCAGATTTATAGCATGGATTTTTTTCCTCAGCACCTGTTTTCATGTGAGGAAATCTCTAATTGTGATTTTTCTTTTCTTTTGTTCTTCACAGGGAATCCAGTGTCGAGCTGTATGTCAGCAGCCAGTCAGTAAAGCTGCGGGAGGCTCAAAGCTAACTTACCAAATATAAACTGCAGTTCCAGCAGATGCTAACCCTATAACTGTGAAATAAATGCATTACCGTTGTCATTTGTAAAGGGAAATGTGGGTGGAAGTATGGTGCTTTCATCCCAGTCACAAAAACAAATAACGTAAAGTTCAGTTTTTTGCAAATAAAGCACAAGACCAAAAAAAAGCCTTTCAAACACATTTTGTTTCTACTTTTACACACAACCCACGTTACACACATTCGATTTTACAGTCTATACACATTCATACCAGCTCTATAAATCTCGTGCAATATGTGATTGCATAACAACACCATGCAATCACGTATAAAGTTATGCACTGCTGTGAAATAATGTAAGATATTTGTGCAGAAGATCAACTGGAAATAAAATGAGTCTCACCCATGTGTGTGAATTAATCACACTAGAAAAGATTATTTCATCTCATGATTTGCTTTGAAGAATTATCAGACTGTCGGCTCTGACTGAGGCAAGACATTGGCGCCTTATATCACATGTTACATTTGAAGTTGGTTAAGCAATTGACCGGGGCTGAGGTCATTACTAAGTGACTCAACACCCCCCTAGAAAATTGGTGATTTCAAATGTAGATATCACACACACAACTGTTCTCTCCTCTCCATTAGTCTTTCTCCAGTCCCAACATGGCTTTATGAAACCACTTTTTCTGTGGAGCAACACACAGTTAATCATCATCTATGTAAACCACATAAATTCTTGCCACATGCCGCATACAAGATGTGAGATTGAGGGAAATTATTTTTTATTATTTTTTAAGATTAGTAAAAATAAAACCTCTCCATGATTAGTTTGTAATTAATTAAATCCAGTCTAATTCTCTATGATTATTGCAACATTTCATATTTTAAAAAGCATTTATAAACATGGGATTTTCAAGGGAAGTGATGTGCTTCAAGAAGGAGCAAATACATCCAGTACAATTTTCACATACACATCAACTGAGTTTAAAAATACAAAAGTTGTGCTCGCCACTTGATGTTTGACATTTAATTTGTTTTAAAATATGAAAAGCAATAAGTTATTTTCATTGAAAATACGAATATAAAATTGTAGCTTTACATACAAAATAACAGTGCATCAATACAACAAATGATTGCCACCAAATTTAATCAGCAGTATGATTAATCCACACAAAAGACCCTCACCTAACCCTCTTTTCTTGATGTTCTATTGGTGGAAAACCTGCCTGCTGGGCTCGCTGGGTGATGGTGTACCACTGCTGTGTCAAAATTCAAGATATCTGTCTTTTGCTTTTCATTTCATCTCATCAGGTATGGTTACTTTTCAAAGGTTGACCGGTGTCACGAAATTGTGGGGGAAGATGCCGGTCTGTCCGTTGTCGTTTCCACCAGTTGGCATCAGACTTATCCAGGATCTGAATGAGATCAAGGAGGACAGTGAGCTGGGCTTCAAGCATGGAGGGATCAAAGTCAAACACCTGCATACTCTACATACAAAAAAAGATACCAGAGAAACAGGAGTTACAGTAGGTTTTTTGTTGTTGTTCCTTTGTTTTAGTAACTACTTAGTTGGTTGTTAATTTGCAGAGATATAGATTAAAAAAAATAAATAAAAACTGAGCTATCAACATATATTCATAATTTTTTAAATGTCACATAATGCTTCTGAGGCATTGATTAAAAGGGACATATATATAAAATACAAATTTTTCCTCTTACCTGCAGTGACATTTTTCCATCTAGATTGTTTTGGTAATATCAGCCTTAGAGATGTCTGCATTTTTTGGAATATAATGGGACTATATGGCACTCGGCACTCGGTGGTAATCAAAGTGCCAAAAAAAAAAAAAAGAAATTTGAAAAACTCAACAGAAAAAAAAAAAAGGCAGACATCTCTACAGCCGATATCTCCCAAACTCGGCAACTCACACCAAAACAATTTGGATGGATAAATAGCACTACAGGTAAGAGGAAAAACATTTTGATTTTTGGGGTGAACTGTCCCATTAAAACATAATCTGTTGGGGTTAAAAACAAAGTAATACGCAGCTGCACTGTGAAATTACTGTCTGATATCTTCAAATTTAATAAGAGATTAATGGATGGATAATTGTCAAATCTCCTCAGGGCATGGTAGGATCACTGCCATGATTTATATTAACAAGTAGCATGTAATTCCTCTTTCATCCCCAAGGGATTTAAATTTAAATATGACATATCATTTCTTGTCAGTAGTAATGTTATAATGGAATTCCCAAAGGTTGGGACTGGTGGAAAGCTCAAACACAAGTCAACAGCATTGAAACAGCATTGCATCCATAAGATGATTTCTGATTAGGGAAGTCATTTTTTCCCCATCAACACAACTGTACATGAATGCACCATCCAAGGAGACTTTTCAATCAGTGTTTGAATGGGAAAACTAATAAATACAAAAACACAAACAAATCTTTTAAGGTGGGGATAAAAATCTTTTGGTGGCCTGACCAAATAAAGACTACATGAAAAACACTGACATGACACATGGTTAAACATCAGTCTGCTGATGAAATCCATGAAATACGACTGAAAGCTTTGGTAAAAAACAAGTAAATGGACATTGTGATGATATTATTATTATTATTATTATTATTAAAATTGACACTTGCAGTTGCTTGTGTGGATGTGTATGAAGTCAGTATCTCTGTGTGTACAAACCTATGATGAGATTAAAAGTTAATTCTTGAGCTTGGAAACAGAAGCTGACAAAACAACTGTACCACAAGTTTCATTTAGTCACTGTTCTGCCGTTTCAATCATATGACACAATCTTCCTCAGCAGATGGAGTTGCCCAGTTGTTATGAAATTTACATTTTCATGACAACTGGCCGAACTCCATATGCCCTGTATGTGTGTATTTGTCATGTCTGACCTGTTGCGCCTACTCCATCTTGCAGAAATAGATTGTTTGGCTGCGGGACACTGAGGAGGTGCGGTGATATTCCAACAGCTGTTTCAATGAGTTGAACGTTACCAACTAGAGGAAATACTTTCCTATGCCGTCATGCACGATTTAAAGTGCTGAACATCACTGACCATACCTGGGGAGGATGACAATGTGGACAACAATTCCTTTTTAAAAACCTGGGAGAGTTTTTGGTGGTAAAAACAGAAAGTAAGTAAGTAAGCAACAGAACTTGATGTTTGTTGATCTAGGAAAGCTAAAGAGTAAAAAAGGGCAATGTAGCGGGATCGCACTACTGTGAGTTCCCTTGGCCCTGAGACACACGCTGAGACCACGTTTCCAGCTTATATTCTTTATTTATTTCTTTTTCTCTCCACACACAATCTTTCCGTCAGCATCCGTGAGATGGTTGTCAAAAGGGAGTGAGGTGCCACTGGCCGATTTTGAAACCTCAGGCCCAAACTCATCTCTCTCACTCACTGTTGTCACCAGAGCAACAGGCTCCCCCTCTCTCCATGCTTTTAGGAGGTTGAGGTGGTAGATCTGCATTGCCCCTCCCCTGTCAGACTGCACAACCTCATAGTCCACGTCGCCCACACGCCGCGTGACCACAAAGGGTCCTTGCCACCTGGCGAGTAATTTGGAGCTGGACGAAGGGAGTAATACAAGCAATTTATCTCCCAGCGTGAACTGTCTTAATCTAGCCCCTCTGTTGTACAGGCGTTATTGACGCTCCTGAGCCTGGAGCAGATTCTCCCGTGACAACTGCCCTAATGTGTGGAGTTTTGCTCTCAGGTCCAGGACGTGCTGAACTTCGCTTTTACTGGGGCTTGGACCCTCCTCCCAGTTTTCTCTAACTAGGTCCAGGATCCCCCGTGGGTTTCTGCCAAACAGCAGCTCAAAGGGAGAAAATCCCGTGGAGGCCTGGGGTACCTCCCGCATTGCAAACAACAGAGGATCTAGCCACCTATCCCAATTGCGCTCATCCTCGTGCACAAATTTACAGATCATGGACTTCAAAGTTTTGTTCAGACACTCGACGAGCCCGTCTGTCTGAGGGTGGTATACACTGGTTCGAATCAACTTGATGCCCAATAATCCGTAAAGTTCTCTCAGTGTGTGTGACATGAGGTGCCCTGGTCAGTCAGCCTCTCTTTCGGGATCCTGACTCGGGAGATGACCTGAAACAGTGCCTGCACCACACTCTTTGCAGAGATGGTGCGCAATGGCACTGCTTTGGGATATCGGGTTGCATAGTCCACTAACATAAAGTGATATCCACGTGCGCTCCGGTAAAATGATCTGATGAGGTCCATACCTAGGTGTTCAAATGGGACCTCCATCAATGGTAATGGGTGCAAAAGCGCTCTCGGGATGGCTGGTTGGTTAACCATCTGACATTTGGGGCAAGACGCACACCAACGGCGAACATCTCCCCAAATCCCAGGCCAATAAAATCGGGCCATTATCCAGTCTAGTGTTTTATTACACCCCATATGCCCGGCCATCAGGTTGTAATGAGCCGCCTGGAAAACTGTTTCCTCGACGGCACCAACAATTGCGTTACTTCTTCCCCTGTCACGACTCGTGACGACCCTGGAGCGTAACACAGGAGCCGGTTCCCCCTCCCCATCTGCAGCATCAGAAAACCCTTCCTGTCCCAGCATTTGAGGAGCCCCCTGCAGGTCGTGAGCAGCGCCTCTAGCAGCTGGACCCTGGGAGGGAGAGAGAAGAGAGAGGGTTAGAGTGTGGTAAGGGGCTGGGACGTGCAGGTGGGACGTGCAGGTGGGACTTGCCCAATGCCCCTTCTCCGCGGTGCTGGTGTTGGCCGGGCAGCCTCCAGGGGGCGGTCCTGCGGTGTCTGGCTTCGGGGGTGTACTGCCTCGAACATTTCAAGGAATGACTGGGGGTCATCTGCCGCCCGACATATTGTGGAGGGTGATGCCGGAGAGGGAGAGTGGTGGGGATGGTGGTAGTGCGGCTCCCGGCCGGGACACCAGGCTTACTAGCAGCTGGGTCTGCTTTTCCGCCTGTTCCTGCATCCTTTCCAGCTGCCGCCTATTCACCGCTGCCTGCTCCTGGTGCATTGCCGCGATTTCGCCCAGTATCTGGGCCAGTACCACCACCGGCTGCACCTGCTGCGGATCCGTCATGTTAACCCCAGAAGTTACGTTGGACGCCAGTTGTAGCACGTTCGCGCTTCCTTGAGTTCCCTTGGCCCTGAGACACATGCTGAGACCACGCTTCCAGTTTATATTCTTTATTTCTTTATTTTTTTCTCCACACACAATCTTTCCGTCAGCATCCGCCGTTCCTCTGACTGCCTCAGCTTCCCTCCCCTTGTGTCCAGCATGCTACTGTATTTAGCTAGAGCATAATTAGTTAACGAGGTTCAGCTGTGCCAATTACCTCTCCCTGATGCTGCTCACCTGAACCACTCCACCACCTTTCCCTCTGCAGCTGACAGCTACCCATACCCACCTCCACAGGCAACTAAGGTAACTCAAGGCTAAAATGATTCCTGAATTTTATTTTTCAGACTTTCAGATTTAATATGAACCTTTGGGGTGTGACAGATGATCACAGGAGGAAAAGAATGAGAAATGTGAACCATTACAATATAATCATACAACAGCAGGAAAATGAATGCTAAATCAGGAGCCAGAGACATTTTTCACCTTTTCTTGGAGATTAAAACATCCTTAATCTGAACCATTTTCTAATAACCAAAGTGTTAATAAAAATCATGTCTGTTATTTCATAATCTAAATAAAAGGAATCCAAATTCCAATATAAACACTATTATTGTGTTTCATACATTCAAAATGGTGTTGTGCCACTTTATTATTATTAACTTTTATTTTAATTGGTAAATCCAATTGAGATTGTAATCTAATTTTAATCTAATCTAATTTTTTCAAGAGCTACCTGAGTGCATGAAAATTATTCATAAAACAAGTGCCAGGAAATTAATTTGCACAGCAACCAAACAGAAAAGCATGTAACAATAAAGCAAGTGGACACAGTAAATACACAAAAAATATTAAATTTAATTAAAAAAAAAAAAGACATCACTCAGTTAATTTATTACCATTAAAATGCAGGAGGCAACTTTTCAAACTCTGGCTGCACTACAAGGGAGACGGTGAAAATTAAGCCCTGGCAGCTGCGTATATGTGTTTCATCGAGTTACATCATAAGTGACAGTGGGACCCAGTGAGGTCGGAGCTCAAATGAAATGCCCTTTTCATAGTCTGTCATCACACATGCAGGAGAAAGTGACAGCTTGCTTTGACAAAATGTTAAAAGATCGATTATCAAGCTGTCAGACTGACAGCTAACAGGTGAACAGTATTCACTAAGAAGTCACCTTGGACAAAGCAGGTGAGACAGAAAACAACACTCTAAGGTCTGTGCAATGAATATAAATATCTAGTGAGAGGGCAAACTTATTTTTACCTGTATTTTGCTCTCAGTCTATTATTTCTGCATTGGTGATATAACACTTCTTCCTTTAATGCCCCTTCAAAATACACACACACACACACTTTCCTGTTAAGGTGCGGTCAGTCGGATTTCACCAGGTGAAAAACAGGCAGGACAGGAAATAGCGATGGTAGGGTTGTAAGCATAAACTGTTGGAGCTAGCATGGCTAGATAAAGGAGTTTACAAAGTTGTAAATTATGCAGCTTCTTATCTAACACTTCACTGTCATTAACATCTGTAACTGTCTTGCACTCACTGCAGTCATGCAGCACCCCTCCTCCTCTGCTGCTTGCATGATTTAACTGCAGTTACATAAACAAGAATTTAAACAATCGGTATTTCCTGAATGAGAGGTCATTCCCACACCCATTCTTAAACTGGCTTGACATCGGAGAGCCTTGCAATTTCACATGTCAGTGTTCAATTAGATTGCTCACACCCTGGTGGCGTAAGGGTTCAAGGTGCCGATCATGTGATTGCAACGTCCCCCAGTTCGAGTCCTGCCAAGACCTTTGTTGCATGTCATTTCCCATCTCTCTCACTTTGTTTCCTGTCAGCCCTCTAATAAAAAGCTCCCCAAAACTGAAATAAATGTAGAGCAAAGCAGAGCATTAGCAGTGTGTAAGTCGATTGTGTTGTAAAATTAAAAAAAAAAAAAAAACTGCTGCTTTCTGTGATGCCAAAATACTTTGCAATTAAATTATCCTATATATTCACAAGTGTTAGATTGATCACACACACAAGGTGACAGCGCATTATATTGCATCTCACCATGTAACTGTTATACTATCTGTACACATGTCAAGGTGCGGCATTTAGGCTATACATCATGCCACTAGAAAACCGCGTATGATACAGGAAGCATAAGTTAGCGTAAAGAAAAGCACCTTAAGAGTCTACAGCCATGCTAGCAGCCCTGTGAGGCTCTACTTAGGAACAGCAGTGCTTTGAGCTAAATGCTAACGTCAGCATGCTAACATGCGCACAATAACAATGCTACTCCTTTACTAACAAAGGTGCGACTTTCATATTATGTCACTACTTGATTTATGTGCTTGACTACAGATATGACTTGATGCAAGACTCTTAAGAAATAGGTCATCACAGAATGCATTCATTGGCCAATCAGCTATGTTCAATCCTACTATTTAGTGTAGGCTACCAAATGTGGGTTTGGGCTTGTTTTGATGTAATGTCGGTGAGCATTATTACATTCTCACCATCAAAACAGGCCCTTAAAGGCAAATCAATATGATTGAGACTTTTTATTATTCAACTGCTGTACTGTTGCAATGCCACGGTGAAGAAAATTCAGGTCAGTCAAGGATAATACTCTTCACTCCTTTATACAACTTCATCGTTGTATGCAGCACATGAGAAAATCTTTTTGTATCTTTTGTTAAGTTGTGTCCAATTCATTAAATAATATAAAAGTTTTTAGTTCCACAGTATATCACTCATTTGAAATGACCATGGAATGCCATTGTAGCCAAAGGACCTACTATAACCAATCACAAATTGCTCTATTTAAATACCGCTCCTACTACTAAGTGCATTATTTTACCATTTGTAGTATAATATAAGTCACAACTTTTATAAGTCACAACTTCCATATTTAAGGTTACTAATAACTTAAGCTTTTGAGTCATTTATCAAGCAAAAATCCGAAATAATTGCTGGTTCCAGCTTCTCAAATGTGAGGATTTGCTGCTTTTCAGTGTTTTATATCATTGTAAAGAGAATATCTTTTGGCTTTGGACTGTTGGTTGGACACAACAAGTTACCTTGAGCTCTGAGAAATTGATAAGGGAACTTTTCACTACCGTCTTACATTGTATAGAGGAATTAATCAGAAAAATAATCAATAGTGAAAATAATCATCAGTTGATGCAACACTACTGTGAAATGTTAATTATTTCCTCCAATCATGACTTACTCTCGTGGTTTAACTGTGATAGTTCTTGGGAATAAAGCCATCGCTCCTGTTCTGCTCTGCTTTTTACCAGTTCTCACAATCTTCACTCAAAATCTGCAGAAAAGACAAAAACAAAACAAACAAACACTGACATTAGGAGAAAATGAAAAAAAAAAAAGAACAAGATGACAGCGCTAACAGGTGGTTCATTTTCATCCACATAAAGAAGTTCAGTGTTGTTATTAAAGACTGACTGAACTGTAAAATTGCAGAGCCGTTGCAAAATAGACAGCCTGGGTAAAAAGGAAAAATTCTATTTCAAAGAACAGCAATTCAACTCAAGGTCCCCTGCTGGAGTTTGAATCATTGCTGGGATTGAGGTGTTGTTCTGGTTCGCGAATGAGTCGGCTGTTTAAGTGAACGATGGGAGCCAGCTCCCGTCTGAGAGCTGTAAGTGTCTGTATAGAGTTGTGTAATTATTTATTAACCATACTATTTCATAAGTAGGGTGTTGTTTTTGTTATACAACTAAGATAGCTATTCTTGACATATCCCACTTTTTAACCATCAATATGACAGAATATTTCAATGTATTGCAGATGAAGAATCTTGCATATTTATTTCTTGCAACAAATAAGAAAGCAACTTAGGCAGTGACCAGCAGAAGTGGTACTAAATGAAGTGCCGTTTGGGAACCCAAGGAGCTGGCTCTCGGAAAGGAATGGACCCATAAGATCCTTCTCCCTTCAAAGAGCTGTAATTTTCATCACTAGTGAGTGTGTCTGAGAGACAAGGCGGCACAGTGAGGCAGACAGTCTGGGCTCTGTGTGGCCATCAAAAAGTCAGACAACCTGAACGGCTTCATCTGAAGTCTCCAAACTCCCAGCCAGATAATGCCTGTTTATCTGAGAGTCTGCAACTATCATCACGCTCAAACCAAGACACTGGAGATTTTCTACTGTGGGTGGGAATGAAATAAAAGAACGTTTTCACACTTAAAAGTAAATACAGAAATGTAGGCGGAGCTATATAGCTTTAGGGTAGCCCAATACTCCCCCCAAAAAATTTGTGCCACACTGCTCACTGATGGGGCTCCAGGGGTTCAATCATTCAGGCTTACAGTGAAACAAGAGATGTAAGCTGTAGTGACCACTGAAACCACCGGAGAATACTGACCACTGCTTGTAGCCTGTATCTGGTTCAGTAAACAAACATTTTGTTCTGCTCTCAGCTTTAAAAACACAAGAGTCTAAGTTATGTTGGTAGAATGCATTTTTGGTCGAATTCAAGAAGGTGCAAAAACTAATCTTGCATTGGTAATGTTACGTTGTCATGATTTCAGGTTGTGTAATAGTTTGTGTTTTGATATATAAACACTGATATTATGATCCCACCCTTGTGTTCATTGTGCCTGACGAGATGAAGATTTTGCACTCTGAGGTGTGCCACTATGAGAAAATAATGAACTTGGCAGAAAGAACACCAATCTGCTTGGCATCATGTGGGATTTTTCAGTCCCAGCTCCTCCTTTATTTTCTCACATCAGAACACTTTGTTCACAAACACAAACGTAACTTTTCCTGTTTGCATTTTCATAGGCCCTGGGAGCTTATAAAGTAGGGATGCACCGATCCAATTATCATGCAGATTGAGTATTGGCTAGATGTTACCAATCCACATTTAACAATGTTTCTTAGACACTGCTACCAGAGCTCAGATAAAACAGAAAGAGAGAGAAATGAACAAAACTGTTCTAACGGACACAATCACTAATACTAAGACACTGAGAAAAAATAAAACATGTTTTCAGGGCCTTTAAGGGAAACCACAAAGGACTGTTGGTGCAAGATGGGACACGAAATCTAGACTCTGATGTCTAAGTCAAACACTTTGTATGAGTCTTCTACCACCCTGACCTTCACAAATGCTGTTGTTTCTCTGGAAAGGGCAGTCTCTGTGTTAAATAAGGCAATATTATGCACAGAGGTGGCACTTAGATTTCAGGCATGGTGGGCTGACAAAGAATGAACATAGCGAAAACACTGTCCCGGCAATGTGTGAGTCTGGGTGTTCCCAGTGTGTGCAAAGAGCAGGTATTTGATATGAAAGAAACATGTGCATTTCCACACTGTCGAACACATGAATCCTGGCTATAAATCTGGCCTGCTGGCTCGTGTGATTCACCACAAATGGCTGGCAATTTTGAATATTCCCCCAGAAATCCCTCAAATCTTGATTTGACAAGCATCTAAGATACAAATACAATATTTATACAGTATATACCTCTTAAATGCCATTTTACAAAATTTTGTTGCATGAAAATAGACCGTCAAGAGTACCAACAATCACAACCTAAAAATCACTGACATCCACAGAAAAACCCTGCTCTGCTTGGTCTTCACATCCTCTAGTGCTTCCTCAGCCTGTGGCACTTTCCCAAAACAACTCAAAAGATTTCTCTGTGTGTGTGTGTGTGTGTGTGTGTAGTAAACGGCTCTGTTGTCCACCAAAACACACATGACAAGCTTTGAGAACATGAGAAGTCTTACAGAAGGTCTTGGACCAATAACACTGGCAGAGTTCAAAGTCACAACACAGAATATGTTGATGCATATGCATGTGTGTTCTTATGCTGTTGCTGCAGTCAAACATTGTTTGTTTATATAGCAGGGACAATGCATAATACATGTTGTTGTAGTACCAGATATAGCTAAAAGCTAATTTTTATCTGTAGTCCCTGGGCGGAAACCACTAGTGATGCGCAGGTTACAGATATAAAAGATCAGTTGTAGTGAATCAAAACACTTTGTAAAAGACAGACACAAAAACAACACCCTATGAAAATCTAAGACTGTTTAATTTGGTTAGACTTGTTTCAAGTTTAATAAGCACTATTGATTTTCCCAGGACTGTGAGGGGAAGAAGGATAAACTCAAATTGTAATAATAGCCTGAGAGCACTGGGTTGTCAGGCTGATCCAGCTCATTACTTTAGCTGGTTTGTGCTTTTTAAGATGTCTCTGACTTCAACTCTTTACTCGATGCCACATAGCCCGCTAAGAAATAAATAGCAGCAGAAATAGGAGTTAGAAGAACAGTCGAGAGAATAATGACTTCTTTTCACCAAAAATCAATTAAACCACATATTTTGTACTGCTTTTACTGTTTTCATTTGTTTTTGCATAGTCCATCTTTTGTTTAAGAATCCATCTTGGTTCACTTAATCACAATATCATAGTACTTGATCCTCTTGAAGGATGCAAAAGTCAGCTTTAATGGTGTCTTCAGCTCTGTAATTGAAACCTCAATAGCATAAGAATTTAATGGTTTCACATTCATGAAACAAGATGGATGGGACTGTGTTATTCCAGTACAGAAGTGTGTGTGTTCTGGGTGCTTGCAGATAATGAACACTATCAAATAGGGAGAGAATGGGTGTTGAAAGGCTTGGAATATGAAAAAAATTGTTAGGAGAGAGAAGGAGGCAGAGTCACCTGGTTTGACATGAACTGATCAACTCTTCAATGAGCAAGCCAAAAAGAGGAAAATCTCTGAACATACAAGAACACCAAAGCTTCATATTTCCTGCTGCTCTTAAGTAAAAAGAAACCTGTGTTAGAAAACTGGCTGTTGAATGAGGTTGCCTTCCTCACCTCTTTTTGCTCTCTCTTGAGGGACAGACGGAGCAGTGTGGCTGAAAGTGGAGGATTAAACTGATTACCATGTCTGCGACCCACTTGATGCATGCCTGAAATTGATTTGGATGTATTTTCTCCCCCCTATATAAAGCTGTCCTGTCAGAGCCCTGAAAACCTTCACCGGGTGCGAGCTTTGATTAAGTAGTAACGTCATACTAATAAAAGTGGAGCATAATGGATGGGTACAGGTACCACTCTGAACCTCTGTATATTTTAAAGGTCTTGACATCCTGCCTGTATCTGAATGCACCTTTGCTGGACTGGGAATAGCTCTTTTGGTGACTGACCAAATCTGGTTGGTACTGCCAGTGAGTACTGAATATAATGAGGTACTGTAAACTTTAACTGTGCAAACTTTCGATATTTTGTATTGTTCTGGCATTCTCTTTTAACAAGAAATGACACATATCCACACACAGCACAGAACTGTAAGAATTTATATCTCTTCTCAGGCTCGATCACATGGCCACTGATCACAATCAAGAGACAATAAAGAAACACAAGAATACCACCCCTCTGAAGCTACACACACACCCCCAAGGAAAGATGAGAACAGGAGATGAAATGCAACATATTCCTCGTGTGTAATGAGACCAATATTTGCAGGTGAGACTAGGAAAGCTTTTGGTATTAAAGAAAGAGAACACCAAAGTTAATGTGAAACAGAGACTCATGGAGTGCTTACACCTTCACAGAAAAATAGTTAAGAAGGACATTTTGTATCAGCAATTTCAGATCAATGTCAGAACCGTGTCATCAGCTCTTATTCTTTAGAGCAAGTGGTACCTGCACAGCATCAGAGTCCATTGAGAAGGGTCTTGTAACTGTCTACCTGTAATGCTGTACTTAAAGTTACACTAAAACAATATGAACCTGTTTTATCCCACATTTTACTGCCTGAACCTGTTTAAAAGAAAGGAAACTCTAAGCAGTTTTTCTTTCTCTGCATCTTTCTCCCTCCCTCCCTCATTCTCTCAATTTTGTGTTAATCGGAAGACATTTAGTTTTTTTTCTCCCCCATGCATGAAATTAGGCTTAAGAAAGTCTCATTCTCTCATACAGAAGTATGGAAACTAATTTCTACAAAGCTGAATGTCTCATGAAGGTACAAAAAAAGTATTGATTTAGCAATACAATTTATATTAAGGTACCAAAACTGCACTGAAAAATCATACTATCTGACACAATTGTTTGGGTATAACTACAAGCATTCAATTGCTTAACAAAGCTGATTTTAAAATATTCTTTAAACTTACCTTTTTTATTACAGCCATTTCTTTTATCTGTGATTCAGATTTTTTTGTCATTGTTATTGGTTTGTCTGACTTAACTGTCTCATCACTATTTCATTATTTCTAACAGTTCTTTCATACCGTATTTTTGTTTTCTTTTTATTGTGAAGGGACTCTGCGTGCCACAAAAGAAGGGTTTGAGAGGTTCAGTATAAATTAATATTTAATGACATCTTTTCAGCCCAAAGCAGTCTCGACTGTCCCTAGAGCTCTGCTGTGTGAGCACAATCACACACTCCTTACACTGACTGGGAACTTTGTGTATCTGCTGCAAAGAGAAAGATTTTTCCACTTTTTGCACTGAAAAGGCATATGCTCCAAAGCACAGTAGTGTTAAAAAAAAAAATCCAATTTCAGAGCCCATTGTGGAAAAATGTTGTTGCTTAATCTTGTCCGAAGATGTCAAGAGGCTAGACTGCCAGACTGTTGAAACTATGTACTATGTACTTTCTAACTATCTAGAAAAATGTTCAGGATTTAGCAGATTTAGAGTAAAATGAAAAATATATAAATACTCCCAAAATGAATTTATAATTTTTATCTGTAGGACAACTCTTACTAATTCATGAAATGAGAAAGGCATTTAAGTGTATCACATGCACGTCTTTTCTGCAGTTTAAGTGTAACTGAATCACATAGTATAATATGAACAGTACTCATTTATAGGGGACATTCACAGTAAAAAGGCCTGTTGCCAAAACCAAACCAGGCAGCTCAGAGTTGTGTTGTTGAGAGGAAATACACAGAAACTGCCGATGAATCCAGGAAAGACAACTAAACAGTCACGTCCTCTGTTATTTGGATAAGAGTAGCAACATTCCTGATGCTGCTCCAATAAGTTCTCTATGCTCTTCTCTATCCGTTGACTTTTCCCCTCGTTCTCATATCTCCCTCCAACTGCAGACATCTGGCCTGCATGGTGGCTTACAACAGAGTTGTCTGAACGGAGCTCTCAGATCGGAGCCATGGGCGACAGTGAGAAAATCTATTAAAAGCAAACTGTTGCTGCACCAAAAGACACACTTCACACAATAATACATATTTCAAAAGATCTGGAAATAGATATTTATCAAACACACAGACCCTGGAGATACATGCAGTCTGGCACTACTCTCAAGTAGGCTTCAATAGTGTGGCTATGAATACTTTATCTGCTGAAATGATTGCAGCGGCCATAATTTACTACTGAACAGATGGAGTGACAGACTGAGACTTTGCCTACTGTGGGTGTCACAAGTAGCCAAAGTAAGTCTATCAGCCAGAATATGCTCAGCTGTGTGTGTGTATGCTTGCATGTCTACTTCTGTGTGTTTCCTTGTTATGTGTTTCAACATCAACCATCCTACAGACTAACTAAACTAAATTAAGAGAAAAGCAGAGAGCTGGTCCAGTTTTAAAAATAAGATAAGAAAGTTTTAAGTTGGACCTGCAAAACACGATTTTCTGTTGGATATTCTGACTGGGAAATGAACTGTGATAAAAATCCAGATGCAGTATTGTCTATATTCTAATTTGGGTGTAATTGGGATTGGGCAATATGGCCAGAATCACTTGTGTGATTATCAGATCGGATTTTTGTTAAAATTTAACGTGTCAGTCATTTAGATGTGAAAACTATGAACGACAACCATGAACAAAGAAAGACCATGTACTTTTTTTCAGAAATTAAGAGAAAAATAACAGAGAATTACTTAATTACCACCCAAGCCGACAGGCAGGTGTAACTATGTCTGTAGGGTTAACCACTATTTTGAAGAATGACATTTGTTTTAAACATCAAACAGCACAGCACAAACAAATAGCTACTTGATTTGTGAACCAAAGATTCTACACAAGGATAAAATATGTTGTCTAAAAACACAAGCCTCATACAATAGCAACAGCAGAAGCCTTTACTGGCATTCCATTATTTCCTTCAAAAGGCACAAAATCACAACAATATATCTGCAATGAGCAATACAAATGACTACAGGACAACTTTGTAAGTTACTGAGATTTCTGGCTTTCATTTTTTTTTGTTTCTGTTTCTGTTGAATCTCTCTTCCAGTTGTCTTGCTCAATTTGTAACTGCCCCTTTAACAATCAGAGAAAAGTAGTAGTCTAGTAGACCCAAACTGGAAAGTGCTGGCTATCTTTCTGAATCTTTCAGTCATAACTGATGTGAGTTGAAAGAGTAGTTCTAACAGACCCTCAAATTACAGACCTGTCCAGTTCCCGGACAGGGGAACTGTCCGAGTGTCTTCAGCTTCAAGAGTTAGCCAATTGCACTTCCATAATTAAGGCAACAGGAATACATATTCATATATATCATTTTTGTGAGTGTTTGTTTCGCACCTGACATTTCCTCCAATGTGCTTCTTAGCAAATCAGCGCCACTCCCAGTCGCTCCAGAATTCAAACTGTAAACAACTTTTTTCATGTTCCTCTCTGTTTAAATCATAGGCCAACCAAATCTGTTGAGATTGATTTATTTCTCCCTGCTGCTCGGAAAATTCAGTCAATAGTTTTTAAATCCAGATGGGTCAGGAAAAGGACTGCAGGGTGGTGGTCTCACAGTGCTCCATCGCTCATATAAAAAAGGTCATAACTGTGCCTGTACAACCAGCTACAACGTTTAAATGTCTGGCTCTGAAATGTACTGGTTCACAGCCTCTGTTACTTTTGCTTATTTACTGTCCTCCCAAAACATCCTCTGTTTATTAGTGAATTGTCTGCGCTTATCACATCTGTCTGTTCTATGCATCCTTCCATTTTTGTTAGTTGGTGACCTGAACATTCATGTGGACTCTAAACAATGTTCATTTGCTGCTGAGTCCATTAACCTGCTCCACTCACTCGAATTTTCTCAGCACGTTAACTTCGCCACACACACTAAAGGTCATATACTGGACCTTGTCTGCTCCTCTGGTATTTCTCCCTCCAACCTACATGGCATGGATTCAATTAACAGAATCGGATCATGAGGCTGTCCTTTTCAATGCTAAAATCCCTGCCCCCTCACATCAACTTCATGCCTCACGTACACATGCAGGAACCTCAAGAGCATTAGTATACCTTCTCTAATGGACATGTTGGAGACTGAGCTCATTTATGATTACACAAACTCAACGATGATCTGGTCTCTATGTATAATGTGCTCCTCTCAGATGCATTGAATCATCTTGCCCCACTCAAATTACACAGTGTGTCCTGCCATTCTGCCCCATGATTGAATTAAAATAAATAAATGATTTACACCAGAGCTTCGCAAAATGACGGCTGCTGGTCACCAACTACAGCATCTCAGCAGGAAAACTGGCTTAACTATTCATGCATTAGTATACAAAGATCAAGTCTGAACAAGGCCAAGTACACCTACTACTCTACCATTATACCATACTCATTGCAAAAGTACAAGGTAACCCCAGAGCCCTTTTTCCTCACTGTCAATAAGCTACCGCAACCGGCTAAACCATTTTCTCTGGCTGCCTGTACAACTGTGTTGTGTTTTCATGGATTTTTTCCAGAGCAAAATTATTTCAATCTACCAGCAGCAACATCATATGTCCACTCAACTTCATATTATCATCAGTTTTCTCCCCTGTCAATGAGCAGGTTGTAACTGAACTTGTCACAAATTCAAGTACTACATGCCTTCTTGACCCCATGACCACTCCCCTGCTCTGCCCTCTGCTGACAAAACCATTATTGCATCTCTTCTGTCTGGCTTTTTTCCTCCAGTCTAAAAATGGCTGCTGTTACCGCACTACTGACCTGGAGGTCCCATTTCTTGCCAAACTCTTTAAGCGAACTGTAGCCAGTCAGATCCAACATTTCGAGTTTCAGTCTGGGTTCAGGGCAAAACACAGAATCGAGACTGTCCTTACTAATCGAACATGTTTTATATACACCTAATATAATGTGAGTAAGAGATATCAGAACTGTCAAATAAATATTCAAATAGAAAATGTATCCCACCATAACAAGTTCAAACAAAGCAGAACAAGCAAAAGCAGACAATAAAAATCACGTGTACATGACATAGTTTCATTGAAAAAACGAAAGAATGAGATAATATATTATAAATGCTACAAATTATACTGTGAAGCAAACATCAATTAATACAACTACAAGTAAATAAGTGATAAGTGAGTGTTCGATACAAATGTAGATATTTCGGCCCATAAGCAAATGATAAATGACTTGCCTTAATATTGTTCCACGCTTGAAACTCAGTTCACCGTCTGCTGTCGCATTAAAGTCGACAATGGCTAGGGCCTCCATGGAGAAAAAAACCCTGCCAACAGCTTTTAGAGATGAACAAAACAGCAGAGGACGGCGCCTTTGATACTCCACTGATACTGTAGGCCTACTACGCGTTTTACAACCCCAACACTGAGCTCCTACCTTCACGAAAAATAAATACAGGTTTAAAAAAAATGGGCTGGTTTTATACTTAAATTAACAAAAAAAGGGGCGGCTACTGTTTTGAACTTGCTATCGCCGCCGCGCCCAGACAACATTGGAGGTAAATGTGACCTGTGGAGGAAAGGGACAATATGATTGGCGCTGCATACGGGATGTGTGTGTGTGAGTTTTGACAGCCTTGGAGTAATAGTAGCTCAGAAGTGTCATTTAATATGAAATTATGAAATAAAATGTTATTGTTACAAGGAGCTGCATCAGATAAATCGTTGTTCAGCATTGTAGGTGCTGTGATAAAAGAAGACTTACAAAGCATGGGTTATGAAAGAGCAGCCATTCTTACCAGCTCTGACATTACATCAAATGGGCTGTAAATTAATTATGCAATCAAAATACAGAGTAGTTTTCTTAGAACTAAAACAAACTAGAAAAAGAGACAATATAATCCTGAAAAAAAGCAATCTTATCATAAATGTCCTTCCACCTCATCCTTTCAGGCATTTATAAAATAAATATACATAGCCCACTTAAGGATTGAAAATTGCATGAAACTTGATTGTGTAAAAAGTATGAATGATATGAAAAAGTTGAATTAATGTGAAAAAGTCCAAAGTGTTGTGAATGTTTGAAAGTCTGAATGGAGTTTCTAGCTTAAAGTATGAAAGAGTAGATAGGAGTTGAAAAAGTGTGAAATCTTGTAAATTTTTAACATTCCATCCAATCATTTGAATAAGGACAATTTCCAGGAAAACCTGGAATATTTCGGAAAGTATGAAAAATATGAATGAGAAAAGTAATAGCAATGATGTTCTAATTAAGTTGAATATTTTGATGTTTAAATGATGTTTCTGTGTTGAAAAATGTAGGAGTTAAGTTGCAAAAGCACAGAATAATAAAGAATTTCGTGCATAGAACATACATCTTACACCTAGTTAGGAACAGGCGTAAAATCTAAATCTAGGCCTTTTCTATGGAAAGGGAGAGTGTGTTATACCAGGAATGTTTGTTCCCTCTGTGCTGCTAATTTCTACAGGATAACACCAATGTAATTGCTTCTCTGGCTATTTTTATATCAACTGATATTTTCTCCCTACCTCTCAAAAGTTAAGCTTCCACTGCTTTTAACATTTATCGGAAACAGCTTGCAGATCAATATTGCTGCCTTGAATACACAATGCATAATGCAATGTTGAGCAGCATGTGTATCACAGTTGTTCCTATTCTATTCCTATAACAGTAAATTGTGCATTAGGATGCAATTGGACACTTTCCATTATCATGCACTTTCCTTATTCTGTTGCCAATGAAGAAGCAAAACAAAACTTACATTTGAGATGAAAACTATGTTTGTCTGCCATGATTTTATTTATAGTGATACAGATTTTTATAGATTCTAGAGATGATGGGATATTTTGTCCCTAACCCATGTGGGTTTAAGCGAGTATGATCAACCATGGATTCAATTCTAAGCTTAGGTCATTGCAAATAAAGAGGCAGTTGAAGATGTAGCAAACCTTTAAGATATAAAGGTGGGGTTAATGTTAAAACTGCATTCTGCTTTAGTGAGGGTAAGACTGTTTAGTTATAAAAGCGTTCTAATGTGAGCAAACTATTCAGGATAGAGTTGGAAATGTCGTTTCTGATGGGGCAGCAGAAAACAGCACTGTAAGTAAGTGTTGGTAGCCCTGTGTTATTAACAGTTTCAGTTAATGTGGAAAGAGGGTTAGGTCTTACAAATATGTAGTGGGACCATGTTGTACTACACCAAAACCGGCTCTCCTGATAGACAGATAGAAGCTGTCTAAGAAAAGAGCATAGATCAAAATTTCTTTGGAAAATTCTGGGAGGAATGGGTAGAAGCAAGAGAAGTTTAATCAAAACCTTAAAAGCTGAGGACAAGTATACTAGAGTTTTAAGTCTAAACATGAGTCCCCCAGTATGTATTTTAAATGCATACTGAAGACTCAGTCAATGATGTCAAGGTCCAGACACCTGGAGGAAGACATCTAATGATTTATGCTGATGAGACTAGGCATCCATTTAGTGGGGAAGTTGCATTTATATGTAAAATTAGAAAGAGAATGAGAGAAATGGCAGGTCATACTATTTGATACAGTCATGTGAGAATAGGTCCTTTAAACCGTGGGGATTTAGTAAAAGGATAAGAGTAGGTTATTCTGGGCTCAGACAAAGACTGGCTCTGCTTGATACACCCAGACTGAAAGTGTGAGTGACGCACGTTCCGATTTGAAAAAGAACCTGCAAACAAAGACTGCAGATTTATGAGCATCTTTCAGAACTCAGAAAGTTTGTAATTTGCCGACTCCACAAATGACTGGATGCTGCTGGATGATAACTGGCTTGGAATATGAACAAAACTTGTTCACTCATTGTTCCAATTTTCATGAGAGAGACGAGTGAGGACTCGAAAGGGAGTCATGGATTCATTGTCTGCTCCTCATAATCCCAAACTAGCGATGGCTACTGCCTGTTGAGATAGGACACGTCAACGCATCATTTAATGGCAAAAAAAAGGACAAACACTTCAAAAATGTATTTGGTCAGTGGAAACAAATGCGCATCTTCATAATTTGCACTCTTTACACTCTGTACTCTACAGTTATTCTAAATCCAGTAACACTCTGAATGGCTTTATTATTCAAAACATCAAACCACATTCTTCAATTCGAGTGCAATGATTTTATTTCTTTCTTTTCTATCTTCTTTCATTGCTGTGATTTGATAATGTGTGCTGCTGTCCAATCTCCCACCACACCAATTCCCACCAACCTTGCCTCGAGATAACACAATTAAAATTATAGATTTGGATCAAACGTCTCCAAGGAAGCACTTTTGTGCACACACAAACTTTATTTTCTAGGGGAGCTACAGACTATCAATTATCTGATTAGATTTTCATAAGCTTGACTAACACCTGCAGCGCAGTTGCAACTCCACTGAGAGTGTCATGGATTCCCAAATGAACATGCTCTCACAGGCTCTTCAACTATGGTGGCTGACAAGGGAGAAACTGCAACTTGAGAAAACACAGGCAAATAGACAGAAACAGTAGAAACTGTGGTAGTCTGCTACCTTATCCTCTCAAGCCCTATGTCTCTGTTTGTTTTCCCCTTTCCTGGTGTGTCCTGTATGTCCTAGACTTGTCTTTGGATGTGTGTGAGTGTAAGTGTGTGTATGTCACCTGGTCTGGCTCCGTGGTTCCTCACCTGCTGCTGATCACCAGCACACCTGTCTTCAATCACCCATCAGTCTCCACAGTTAAATACCAGGCTCTCCCACAACACGAACACCAGCTTGTCCATGTACATTTGTATGACCACTATGTCAAGGTGCCTGAAATGTTCTAGCTAAGTACTATTGCTAAATGTGTTTTGTTATCTCATTGTAATCCTGCTTTTTGCTCTGCCACAGGATTATTCTGTGCTGGTGATTGCAGTTTCCTCTGCCTCTGTCTGGATTCCTGTCAGTCTGCCTGCCTGCTTCTCTGGTTACTCAACCTTGCTTATCCCCACCAACCTCTCCACAGTGCCAGACCCTTGGGATCTGTACTCGTGATCACGCTGACGGTCAGTCTTCATACCCCACCACCAAACTCCACTTCGTGGTCAACCCTGGTCCGCACTGCACCGCCTGTTCCTTGTCTCACAGACCAGTCTGCCTGACCAGATCCACGCCGCCCCTAACCCTTCTGTCTCCACTCCTGATTACTGCTGCCTTCTCCGAGTCTACAAAGACGACTCGGAAGGCTCCGCTCCGAAGATCTTTCTCCAGTCCCTCTATACCATTGCACCTTTTAATAAAGAGTGACTTACTTCCTCTACTTCTCGTGTGTGAAGCATCTGTGGCTTCAAACTAAAAATGTACATTATGACAAACAATAACAAAATAACAATGAAGGATGACATGGACCCAACTTTGAGTCACAAACTTTTTTTAGTGTCTTCTCGAAACACTTCCATTGTTATTTTGTAATTGCAGCGTGTTTGTGTCTTTGGTTGTGTGTATTTGCAGCACACTTGTCTATGGTTGTGCTGTGAACATTTGCAGCGCGTTTCTGTATTTGATTGTGTTGTGCCATGAGCATAGGCTATGCTAACAGTTGCATCAACCCGTTCGTCTACATTATCCTCAGTGAGACCTTCGAGAGGCAGTTTCTCAGGGCTGTACGGCTGACCTGAAGGTGAATATCAGGGAGGCCAAGGAGAAGTACAGGAGGAAGCTGGAGTGGAAACTCCAGCAGAACAACATACGAGAGGTCTGGAGCGGCACGAAGAGCATCACTAGCTTCAGACCGACTGGCAGCAGAGGAGTTGAAGGCAGCTTGGACAGGGCCAACAAACTTAATCTGTTCTTTAACAGATTCGACACACCGGCTCCTGCTCATCCCAACTCCTGAGTACTTTGCTCACCCCTCCCCATCAGCCTAACTGCCCTCATTGCACTAATGACTCCCCCGCCTATAACCTCTGCTGTGTGCCTGAGTACTGACCAGGTGAGAGGACAGCTGATGTAACTCCACTCACACAAGGCTGCAGGCCCAGATGGAGTTAGCCCCGGGGTGCCAAAAGCCTGTGCCTCCCAGCTATGTGGAGTCTGCAGCTCAATGCCACAAAGGCTAAGGAGCTGGTTGTAGACCTACGAAGGGCCAAGGCACCAGTGACCCTGGTTTCCATCCAGGGGGTCAGTGTGGACATTGTAGAGGATTACAAGTACCTGGGAGTACACATGGACAATAAACTGGACTGGGCTAAGAACACTCAAGCTTTTTACAGGAAGGGCCAGAGCTGCCTCTATTTTCTGAGGAGGCTGAGGTCCTTCAACATCTGCCGGACAATGCTGAAGATGTTTTATGAGCCTGTGGTGGCCAGTGCTATCCTGTATGCTGTTGCATGCTAGGGCAGCAGGTTGAGGGTAGCGGACGCTAATAGACTCAACAAACTGATCCGTAAGGCCAGTGACATTGTGGGGGTGGAGCTGGACTCTCTGGGGGTGGTGTCAGAGAGGAAGATGCTGGCCAAACTACATGCCATCTTGGACGGTGTCTCCCACCCACTCCATGACGTGCTGGTCAAACAGAGGAGTACCTTCAGCGGAAGACTCATCCCCCCAAAAAGCAGCACAGAACGCCACAGGAAGTAATTCCTGCCTGTGGCCATCAAACTCTTTAACTCCTCCCTCTAAGTGTTAGTCTGTATGACCCTAAGTCATTAAACTGGACATTAATCATTACATCTCTGCAATACTTGACATAATTGCGCAATATCCTGTGTTAATACTCCTGGTCAATATACTCTTTTCAGTTTAAAATTCCCTATTTATTGATATTGATATTTATTCATACCTCTATTACTGCTGTGCCATCCTCTGTCTCATTATAATCTTAATAGCTACACTTAACTTGACAGTTCATGCACTATTACCTTATACCGTATTATTATCATCAACCGGTAAACCCACTTTGTACTTCACACTTATTTTATTTTATACTTATACCCCTTAATTTATTTTCTGACCTGTATTATAGTGTATTATATATTTTTTTGCTTAGTACTTCTATTCCTATGTGCACTGACGTGATAGTGAGCTGCTGTAGCAAAAGAGTTTCCCCTCGGGGATCAATAAAGTATTTCTGATTCTGAATCACACATATGTTATAAGGGAACATTTTTCAACCTGTGCAGACATGTCTTTACCTCAGTTCATGCCAGCTATAGTGAATCCACATCTTTTTATGTCCACTCACATCTTTCCATTGACTTTGTAAAATCTGCTTTATATTCAGTCTGAACACAACTGAATAGTACTGGTGAGAATGTAATATCCATGACTGTAAATTACGGGTCTGGGTTGAAAAATTAAAAAAGTAAAGTGTACTCAGTCAGTCAAGGTAGAACTTTACCAGCTTCAATAAAACACAGTAAAACAACATTGTTGGGAGACACCCACCAGTTGCAATGAATACCAATAAATGAAAAATAAACATCATTTAGAAGATGGCCAAGCTGTTCCCCTGCTTTGTTTGTGTGCATGTCTGACTGGCCTTGTTTCCTGGCACTGTAGCCCTTCATTACAGAGGCAGCATCTGACCCTGGGAAGCTAAACACACCTCTGGCTTGTTAACAGAGTCAGATGAGCTTTGCTTTTCTGCCACTAAAGCCCTGTTCTTCAGCAACAGCTCCCCCCTCTCCTGGAGACCAGATCACCAAACTCCTCCACTAATGTTTCTCTCCTCTATTGTCTATCAGTTTAGACTGCTCCCATCTGAGCTAGCAGCTGCAGCTGCAAGAGCAACCGCAGGGATATTGACCTCAGGATGTCCTCAGATGAAATATGACATGGATTTCAATGCTACAGCATAACAGGTGGCTCCACATTTCTGAACTCATGGGACAGATCAGGAAAAGAATGTGTGACAGCACCACCTATAGCCCACATCGTGTGAGCTTCTAAGGAGGCAGACAGAGTTGTAAAATAGTTCCTGGAGCCAAGCATCATCCCACCTTCTGTGCTCTTCAGGCAAATGATGTGAGCACCAGGATAACTCCAGGCCAAGGCTTTCTTCAGCCACCGCTGTCACTGTGCCTCAGCCAGTTCCCTTTCCTTGTACTCCAGATGCTGCTTCCACATCTATGCAACCCACTCTTTGACGTTTTGCTGCCAAGGCCTGGTCCAATACACCTCCTAGGCAGACCTAGGATTTGAACTTCTCTTTCAAGCTCTTTGTTTTCATTCTTCACACAACTACTTCTGTCACATTTTGTATGTACCTGGCAACCAAGTGCATGATAAATGATGATGCAACACCATGAATGCCTTTGAGGAGAGACTGTGTGCACCATTATCCCCATTTGGACGACTATCGTGTCTTGTTGCCCTTCTATATGACTGCAGGCTTTTTGCCCCACCTTAGAGTGTGACCATTCCGAACAGGTTTAAACACCTTCAGACGTGGTTGGATAACACTTCATGTCAACTTGTTCGTTTCTAGCATACCCCAGCTTTTTTCCCTTGTTGTTGTTTACTCTTGTTGAACCACCTTTTGAAGCAATAGCTCTCTCTCTGTCAAGGTGTGCACAGGTCTCATGTGGCATCTACGGTGGGAGTCACTGGGTCTGTGGCACACATTCTTCAAACGTGTTTGAAGTAGTTTAGTCTTTAACTCTTTGTAGCGATGAACTTCAAGACCAGCAGATAATGGCCTGAGGAAACTCTCAGTGTTTGATGTCACTAGTTAAAATGGGGTGTGGACCTTTGTTGTAAGGCTTCCCCCTTGAGAAGCTGACATGTGGCTCAAGGCTGAGTCAGGATGGCAGTCAGCAATCTGACCAACTGATATAGCATCATGATGCTGATGGATGAATACTGACGGAATTTCCGTTTGAATCTGATTATAATGTCGTCCTCTTTAAACAGGTAGAAGCTTTATCAAATATTTGTGTTATCCCTTCAGTAACAATGTACAGTCTTCTAAATTAAGTATAGAAACATAACTACTCTATCTCAGTGACTTTGCTGCCAGGAACTGCCGGCCTGCCTGCACTTCGAATTAATGATGCACTAATTTCAAATCTGTATCTCACTGCCCCTTTTACTATGTGGCCATGTGGTGGCACTAACAGCTCAGAGAGGATCTGCGGTCTGTATTATCTGTCACACTTAGCAGTGAAATAAAGCAGCATTTTGTGTGTGTGTTTCACAACTTCTCACAGTGGTCCTTAGCACTTAATATTTTGAATTGTATGGTTTGTTTGTTGAGGAGTGACACATTAATGGAGTTTATTCAGTTCAAATCTATTAATTGAGACGGACGAATGTGGTAAACGTGGGATTTTCAAGGGAAGTGATTTGCCTTTATGCAATAATGAGACATGTAAACAAGGAGGAGCAAATGCATGGCGTACAATTTTCACAAACCCATTTCAGCTGATTTTGACAATACAAAAGTTGTGCTCGTCAAATGGTATTTGACATTTAATTTGTTTGAAAATATAAAAAAAATTATCTTGATATAATTATGATTATAAAATTGTAGTATTAAATTTGCTTCAGTGCATGCCAAATCAAATGAAATATAAAACAGCCTACAGAGTTGTTCCTGGTATACAAAAAGAGCTTAACACAACCAGATGGATTCTAATATCAACATACAAAACAATCATGGACCACCATTATTGAAAATGATGTAGCACACCACACAGTATACCCCGTATACTCTGTATGTGGAAATGAAAAATAAACAAACTAGTAAAGAAGTACTTAATAATAATTAAAAAAACACTTATCCAGCATCCCAAAACAGGGTTAATGTGAGCAACTGACATCTTGTCATTGATCTGTGTTTAGCAAACGTGTTTAGTGGTATCTTTTTTCAAGGTGAGAAAACACAAAATAATCATAATCAGAATCAGGTTTATTGCCAAGTAGGTCTTCACATACAAGGAATGATGGACTGCAACCTCCTCCCGGAGGGGAGTGTCTGAAGCAGTTTGTGTCCACGGTGGGAGGGGTCAGCCACATCTTCCCTGCATGCCTCAGGGTCCTGGAGGCATACAGGTCCTGGAGGGGTGGCAGACTGCAGCCAATCACCTTCTCTGTGGAGCAAATGATGAGCTGCAGTCTGCCCTTGTCCTTGGCAGTGGCAGCAGTGTACCAGATGGTGATGGTGGAGGTGAGGATAGACTCAATGATGGTGGTGTAGAAGTGCCCCATTGTCTTTGGCAGGTTATATTTCTTCAGCTGCTGTAGGAAGTATATCCTCTGCTGGGCGGAAGGGCGGAAGGACTCCACAGTGTCGACTGGGGAATCACATAGGGTGATGGTGGTGCGTGGGGCTGGGTTTTTTCTGTAATCCACTACCATCTCTACTGTCTTTAAAGCATTGAGCTCCAAGTTGTCCTGACTGAACCAGGTCACCAGATGGTCAGTCTCCCACCTGTAGGCGGACTCATCCCAGAGATGAGCCCAAAATAATAGTGCTTCAATACAATAATGATTGCCACCAATTAATTATGTACAAAGTCAGTATCTCTGTGTGTGCAAACCTATGCATACATACTGTATGATGAGATTAAAAGTTAACTCTTGAGCTTGGAAAACAACTGTACCACAAGTTTCATTTAGTAGTTTAGGAGCTTTAAATTGTATGACACACAATCTTCCTCAGCAGATGGAGTTGCCCACTTGTTATGAAATCTCATAAAAAAGGAAATTTGAACATTTAAATTTTCATGACAACTGGCTGAACTCCATCTGCTGAGGAACATCGTTTGACATCAGCGAAAGTTCCAGAGCAGCTACCAAATGGACCTTGTGGTCCATTTAGTAGCTGCAATAAACACTTATTGTGTTTCATACATTCAAGATGGTGTTGTGCCACTTTAATATTATTATGAACTTTTATTTTAATTGGTAAATCCAATTGAGATTGTAATCACATTTTCAAGAGTTACCTGAGTGCATGAAAGTTATTCATAAAACAAGTGTCAGGAAATTAATTTGCACAGCTACCAAACAGAAAGGTACAATAAAATACAATAAAGCAAGTGGACACAATAAATGCATAACAATTATGACATTTAATAAAATAAAGACATCGTTATGTTAATTTATTACCTGGACATTGGAAAGCCTTGCAATTTCACGTGTCAGTGTTCAGTTAGATTGGTCGCACCCTGGTGGCGTAAGGGTTCAAGGTGCTGATCATGTGACACTGAGTAAAAAAAGAAAAACTTCAGCAAAGACAAGTGTGTGTTTATAAATGGCCTTTTATAAAGCATTTTATATTTCAGCTCCTTAAAAGGTGGGTTAAGCAGCAACTCTTTTTAGCGTCCGGTATGTACCGGGTTAGCCAGTCAAACATCCGACTGCTCATGAATCCATTACTTTTCCAACTCACCATTATCATAGGGTACTGCTCACGCTGCCTACGGTGAGTGAACAAGAAGCGATTGAATCGGACTCGAGTCCAGACCGCCTGGCAGCTACACTTACACTAAACGAGACCGAATGAACCGTTCTCTTGTGAGACGTCGGCTGCTGCTTGCCCAGGAAGAACAACAAATTGATGCAGTCAAATCACATTTCTTTAACATCTTTTGGGCTTACATAAACTACCTACATACAAGCATAGGCTCGTTACATAGAAAATGTAATCTATATAATATACACAGCTTAGCAAAAATTTGATGTTTTACTGTACACCCCAAAGCATTATTTTGTATCAGTACTCACCCCCTGTCCCACTGAGCAATTTCCCGTTGATTAGATGTCTAAAAAACTTTAAATGGTACATAGCCCTATAGGCTAAAATGTGGTTAAATTTGTTTCAAACGTGAAAGTTTAGTAGAAGTCTAACCATAGCCTAGCCATTAATTAGACGGCAATTGAACGACACCATATATATACCTGGTAGACAACAAAATAATGGCTATAGGATTTACATAGGATTTGCAAATAATAGCTCATTGTCACTAGCGTAACTAAAAAACCACATCAAAATTCCTCCATTGAATGCCAGGGTAAGTAGAAGAACCCCACACAAGACTTGAACCTCAATCTTTCAAGGTCCTGCATGTAATCCGCTCATCCACCACATTTCCTAATTATATAGACATCTTTTCCTTTTTTAGAAAAAAAAAGTACTTGCGCATGCGCATTACACCAGTAAACACATTTTCTTATTTTACGTTAATGTACAGAACTTCTCCCATTACGATGTCCTGGAAGCTTCTAGTTGGCAGCACACCGCCTACAATTTCCATATTCATGCCATTTTATATATAACATTAAAGGCGTTGAAATTACGTCTTCATGTAGACCAAAAACTACAATGAAACTATTTTGGCTAGAAGTGGCCTACAAATAGCCGGTCCAATTGGGAGCTAAATTGTGGCTACGTATAGACCATGTCAAAGAAATGAAACTACCCTATTCGATGTATATTAAAACGTGCATTCAACGTAACATTGCATTGTTGCATGTGAGTAAACAGAATCTGTTTATATGACAAAAAATAATGAGTTACACTGTAAATGCTGGGGGGTGCAGTGCTTATGTTACATATTTACAGGTTTGTATGCATGTGACATTTCTGCAACATCGTATTGAGTTTACATAGCCTACCAACATACAAGTGGGATGCTGAATCAATGCATTAAAATTAATATTTTATCTTTATTAATATAAACTTATACATGATGACTGATAATTCATTGAAGAGATTCAGTTAAATTTATTTATATAGCGCCAATTCATAACAGAAGTTATCTCATTGCACTTTTCCTATAGAGCAGGTCTAGACCGGTCTCTTTATCATATTATTTACAGAGAGCCAACGAATCCTGTCCCTTGGACAGAACCAGACTCAATGGTGGGCGGCCATCCGCCGCTGCCGTGTTAGGTTTTGAGAGATAAAGAGAGAGAGAAGTTTTGGGGGTGGGGGTGGGGAGAGGGAGGCACAATGCAAACACCACCTAGAATTTTTAAAATAGTAGTAATGTAATTGTAGTGTTAATATCAGTAAATTAATAATAATAGGAATGACAGCTATAGGAATAATAATGTCAGTATTAGTAACAGAGCCAATAACAACAACTGTAGTAGCAGTTGTCGAGCAGGAACACGAAGGGCAGCAGGTGGCCCACAACCACAGATCCAGACTCTGCAGCTCCGGAGGCAGAAATACCTGCTGAAATCAACAGGAGAGAGGAGAGAAACGAGAAAGCACAAAACTACGGGAGAGAGAAGATGTCGAGTTAGTAACACGCAGTAAGGGGATAAAAATGCATACAGATGGAGAGGAAGAGAAGGAGAGAGGAAAGAGATGCATCATATGAAGTCTCCCAGCAGTCTAGGCCTATAGCAGAATAACTAAGGGATGGTTCAGGGCTCACCCAAGTCAGCGCTAACTATAAGCTTTATCAAAGAGGAAAGTCTTAAGCCTACTTTTAAATATGGAGATGGTGTCTGCCTTCCGAACCCAAATCGGGATGTGATTCCACAGGAGAGGAGCTTGAGATGTGTTGTGGGGTGGGCACCACTAGCTGACGAACATGCATGTGCTATAATAGAGTGTCACGGAAGAAAGTGACGCCACATTTTGCAAAATGTATCATGACTCGGGAGGTTCGATACATTTACCAACTTGAAGGAACCCATACTGTGAAAAGAATCCACGCCCATCACTAGGAGAAAGATTGTTGATATTTGAACTCAACAGCCAAACAAATACACCCCTCCCTTCAGTGCTCCTTCAGAAGCTCTGCCCCCCCAAATTCATGGACACGCATTGCCAAGGCAACAACACTAACAACTGGGCAATATGGCGGAATCCAGAGTCTGCTGCCCAAGGGTAGCTGATGAGAGACAGAGCAACCTCCGCATCCGTCTTCATGCCTTTCAACTCTCGGAGGTCTCTCCACCGTTGGAAAGCCTCGCCGATGTTAACACGGCTCCTCATCATAAAACTTCTTTATCAATTTTTCTTCTTCTGACCTTCTCCTCTTTGGTTGTTTCTCGGCCATCTTTCCTTGTTGACAATGCTGTCAGGTTCAAGACACCTAGAACATTTAAATCATATACAAGGAAAGAAAGACAAAGGCATTAACTTTTTTTTACTCGCGAGGAGAGTAAGCATAGATGCATTCAGTTACATCTCCTACTCACTCTGAAGTGCATCTATGCAGCCCTCCTCTTTTTATTCAGTTTAGGGAGTTTTCCCTGTTACATAGTTTGCTAAGGAGTGGGGGAAGTGTATACTGCTACATAAGAAAAAACTAAGCGGTGTTATCAGGTTTATCTTGCGAGAGCGACCTTGGAGCAGCCACTACTCTCGAGATCATCTGGTATGGTGTCAGCCTGCCCTGCCGGTGATGGGATAGCAGGTTGCATTCCTGTTATTCTCACAGACACAAGTTTAATAACACACATACACACACAGCATTGCTGTGTACTTCAAAGAAGTAAAGTCACTAAGAACAAAACATAAATGGGATAACTTATGTACATTTTATTCTAACAAATGCGATTACACGTTAGCATGTGTCAGATTTGCCGTCCCTCTCGCTCCCACTGCCCCTTGTCCAGTGCACGAGCATGAAGGCCATATGTTGCCGATTGGCTGGAATAGTGTTATGTGGCTTGGTCCGAGCCAATTAGTTTGTTTCCCATTTACAGAGCCAGGGCTGTGTTCACACACCAGATTTTTTTTCAGTTTTCTTGTACTTCTCATTTATTGATTTGGAGCTTCCTGTAGCTTTGTGTACACAGAAACACTGACCAGGGCTGCTTGTTGATCTATACCTGCATTACAATTCAGCGGCTGAATTCTTCAAAGTACACAGCCCACAAATGTATGTCCATCAGAGGACCTGAAGGCCAGGCAGAATCTGCTACTCCTGTACTAATGAGACTGTAGAGACCAAAACAAAGGTGCATTTGGACAGTCCTTAACTTATTAACTAAAAAATGTCCAAATGTCCTCAGTTGGCTGACAAAATGGTAAAGAAAAAAAAGTTTCTTCAAAGTTCACATTATGATTATGTTGCTTTTCCTTCTGTTATTTGAGCTATGTGTGCTTTTTCTAGTGATATGATCTTTATGACTCTGGCGGGCAATATTATGGAGGTCAGGATGGCACTGAAGGCATTACAGTAAGTATGAGGCTGATAGCTGGTGTGGTCTTTGATTGCCAACCGTACATTGCTTTAATTGAGTTGCAGCATACTGAATGTGGGTTATCCCTGTAATAAATTGCCAACATGTCCAGAATATTTCTCAAAAAAATCTGAAGCAGAGGGAGAGAGACAGAAATACAGTATCTACTTTTATGTCCAATAAAGCACATGCAGTGAAAGTAGAAATAAGAAGACACATTGGATTTATATATCCACTAGTTCTGAACTAGTACAGCAAAGCACACCAGTGTACTTGGAGTGATGTCAGATATGGCATGTGATGTTGTTCATGTCACCAAAGTAAGTGTCAAGCTCACCTTCATGGAGTCATGGTTTTCTCATAATTGCCTTACAATACAGTCCAATAAAGCTTTGCAGCCTTTACTTCACGTTTCTAAGCAGCTGATAAGTCTGTGGCGTATGTACAGTGTGAATGATATCTAATGCTGACATTAAAGACTGAGTGAATAAAGCCACCTCTCCTGTTCAGCTCTGCTTTGTACTAGTTGTCGTAAATGTCACACAAAACCTGCAGAAATTACAGAAAAAAGAGGATAAATACACTGAAAATGAAAACAATGGAGAGGCAGAGATGACAGAGCTAACAGGTGTTTCATTTTCATCCACATAAGAAGTTCAGTGTCGTTATCAAAGACTGACTGTAAAGAACTGCAGAGCCATAGCAAAATAGACAGCCTGGGCAAAAAGACAGTAATCCCACTCAAGGTCCCCTGCTGGAGTTTGAATCATTGCTGGGACTCAAGGTGTTATTCTGGCAATTGTCTTTGAGACAAGATATGAAAGTGAGGCAGACAGTGAGGCAGACAGCCATCAAAAAGTCAGACAACCTGAACAGCTTCATCTGAGGTCTCCAAACTCCCAGCCAGATAATGCCTGTTTATCTGAGTGTCTGCAACTATCATCACGCTCAAACCAAGACACTGAAGATTTTCTACCATGGAATGAAATAAAAAAACTTTTCACACTTAAAATGAATACAGAAATGCAGGCAGAGCTATTTAGCCTTAGGGTAGCCCAATACCCAATACAATAGGATTTCTTACACAAATTTTAGGAGTTAAAGGACTATGCCATCCTCATTCAGGATTACTAGTACAAAATGTCCTTAGTAGCCACTTATAATAAAGCCACAATATAATCAGACAGAAATGGCAGAATCATAGTGAAACACTAAGAGAAGCCTCATTTGTATAAATCAAATCAGTCTATGCTGTATGTCAACACTCAACATCAACTTTTTTTCTCCTAGACATGCTGATTTACTACAGAAATTAGTCATTTTCAATGCATTCACACTTCGCAGGGAGTCTCTTACATGGGATGAGTGATCTGCCACCAGCTGTGATGCAAATTAAAGTCATTAATTTGGTATATCAACCTGGACAGGTCACACTGTGCATGAAGTTTCAACAGTGGCAGAAATATGATGCATTATGAATAGTTTATATAGGCTATAGTTTACAGAATCCACTTTCTGTATCTGACTTTTAATGGTCCACTGTTTTTTTTTCTGTATAAAAGTATATTTTCCTGTATATTTAGGTTCCTGAAACAAATAATAGGCTAATAGTAAAGCACTTGTTTACATGCGTGTTTATTCACACATAACAATTTCTGATAATTTGTGTGTAGCAAACACAATGCTGTCTGTTCCTGCTGTGGCCATCCATTATGCATGGTATGTGGTTTTTCGAGTGAACGTCTTCTGGTTAACAAGTGAATGGCGGTGAATAATTTTTCTGTTTTTTTATTGTCCTAGGCTAAATATTGTCTGTATGAATTGAAATGTATTGATAGCATATTTTAAAAATAAACAAATAAATAAATAAATTATTCAATAAATTAATTAATGTGCCATTAAATGCACCAAAAATAATATTAAAAGTAATGTAGACATTCAATAATTTATCAAATGTGGCACAAGTTGATATTTCTGTTATAATTTTCTTCTGTATTTACATTTATAATAATTACAAATTACAATTACAATTAATGTACACTCTGATGTCAATCAACTAATTGGTGAAAAATTAACCCCATGACACATAGCCCCCCTCATTTGCGTAATAAAGCAGAACAAGACATGTAAAAAGAAAAGTCAGAAATAAGTTTGGGGAAATAAATGGGGTAAAATTAAAGAGAAAATAATACATACATTAATGCATAAATACATTAAACTTTTTTTAAAATGACTAAATAAATGAATAAATAAATAAAAATCAATGAAAAATCAATGACTAAATATACAAATTAATAAATAAAAATGGAAAATTAAATGGGAAAGTAGTTTTAGTAAGTTTAATATTATTTTGATGCATTTAATGGCATTTTAATTATTTATTCGAACACAGGTTCTTATTGGAAACATACAAACTCACACACTGTGAAAAAGCAGCGCCAGCATCCTCCTGCAAGATTATTTTCCTTAGCGGTTTCCAAACCAAGAAAATGTGTGCCACACTGCTCACTGATGGGGCTCCAGGGGCTCAATCATTCAGGCTTACAGTGTTACAAGAGATGTAAGCTGTACCACTGGCACCACCGGAGAATACTGACCACTGCTTGTATTTGGTTCAGTAAACAAACATTTTGTTCTACTGTTGAAGCGGTGCCACTGTTTCCAGGCAGCAAATTGTACTAAGTACGGCTGTAAACATTCAGGTGATGTAGATTACACACGTCATTAAAGAAGTATGAGTAGTTTTTGGCAAGTGTTAATATAAATTATGTACACATCTGTATAATTGACAATGATAACATGCACCCCTCCCCCCCAGAAAAGCCTGAGGCTTGTACAGAAGTTTATGTTCTCCCTTCCTGTGAAAAAAGAATCCACATATATGGTATGCAATGTCTGCCCCAGTTTCTGGTTTCTGCCAACAACCTGGTACAAATTTAACTCATTTTTTAACTCTATAAATTAAACACGCTTGCAAATTTTTATAGTAATTGTTGCTTCCCATGTGGTAATTACTGACTGGAGGATATAGCCTACCTGCTATTGTCTCACTGTATAACAGGTGTGTAGGTGTGTGTTTACGTACGTGTAAGATGTGCCTGTTATTTTTATGAGCACATCTGTTGTTGCATGTGGCTTTACATCTACTGCTGCGTATGCGTTTTTTACGCCTCAGCTCTGCCTCAGTCTTTCTTTGCAGCTAGTAAATATCAGAGCCTGTGTCCTCCTGAAAAATTATGGCCATCTTACTACTCACAGACAGACAAATATTATTCATGACACTGATCCTGCAAGAATGAGTGGCCTTGGTTCCAAAGACTGGTTCCAAGAAATGATTAATAAATGTCTGTAGATGGGTCACATCCAGTGTTTTTGTAATGATGTGGACTCAGTTTGATGAATACTTCACTGTATGCATGAGTGGTGTGTATTTGTGTGTGTGTGTGTCTCCATCTTCCTCTCAGGGATTGTGTGACTGAGCAGATGCCGATTACCCTAAAAAAACACACAACAACTAATATAAACTTTAATATATTAAAATGACTAATAACATAAATGATAATTTTCTTTCTTGCCAACACACACATACACAGAGACTGCTAGAAATGGTGACTCACCCATTCAGTTTCTTGTGTGGGAGACTCTAATGAGCTGAATCTGATCTTTGAAGAGATGACACCCCACATCAGAGACACCAGGTGCTTAAACAGGTGATCAGGAATGTCCTTTGTCTAAGCCTGACACACACGTCTGAGTCACACCACTAGAGCTGCCATGAATTTATCTGTGCTTATATATGTGTGTGTGCATGGTGTTTTGACATCTGGTGTAGAGGAAATGATAGAATATAATGGCTGAGCTCAGTCTCCAACTCCGACTGATTTTACCGAAGAAGCACAACAGGAAGACAGAGATAGACAGACAAAGGAGAGGAGTCTGGAGGAAGCATTAGGTATTGAGAACACGTACTGAGTTGGATCCAGTTCCAAATTTCTAAGAATCAGGAATGTGTTCAGAAACATAATTTTTGATTCTTGACAGCAAAATTTTGACCTACAGTGCTTCTAGCTACATAGAATGTGGTGTAGATAGTGCTCAAAAGCTAAGTAAGTGTTGCTGAAGACTATAGTGATACAGCAATCACTGCACCAAATAGTTTCATGCAAGGGAGGAAGCTTGTCTAACATAATGAAGCATTTCCAGCAGTGTGGTATAACAATGTGAGTTGCTGCCGAAAGTGAAGGAGTTCAAGTATCTCTGGGTCTTGTTCTCGAGTGAGGGTAAGATGGAGCGTGTGGTCGACAGGTAGATTGGTGCGGCGTCAGCAGTAATGTGGGCACGTTACCGGACCGTTGTGGTGAAGAAGGTGGTGAGACTGAAGGTGAAACTCTCAATTTACCGATCGATCTACATTCCAACCCTGACCTATTATCACAACCTTTGGGTAGGGACTGAAAGAACGAGATCACAGATACAAGTGGCTGAATTGAGTTTCCTCCATAGGGTGGCTGGGCTCACTCTTAGAGATAGTGTAAGAAACCCAGACAGAGCAGAGCCACTGCTCCGTCGTGCCAAAAGGAAACAGATGAGGGTTTTTGGGCATCTGATAAGGCCTTCTTGTGGAGGTTTACCAGGCACATCCAACTGGTAGGAGACCCCGGGGTAGACCCAGAACATGCTACAGAGATTATATATCTCATCTGGCTTGAGATCTCCGTGGGATCCCACATGAGCTGGAAGATGTTGCTGGGGAGAGGGACAGCTGGACTAACTTCCTTAGCCCTGCTGCTACCGCAACCCGGCCCTGGATAAGCAGTGGAAAATGGACGGATGGATGGTATAAGAATGGAGGTTTTTTGTCCCCAGTTATAGTTACAATGGGACAGTGTGAGCTAATGCTACCATTTCCGATTCAAGTGTACAGCAATCACTGTACACCACTTTGGTCAACTTCTATTGTTTTTAAATGTTCTCTATAAATAAACTTGACTTGACCTGACAGCTTGTTGGGCTGCCTCCAAGAGGCCAAAAACTTAACTTCTGCACTAGGGTGTGAATTGCATCCCTCTTGTATACCTACTATTCCTGCAGGCATGTGTGGGGAAAACGTTGCGTTATAGTGTGCTATGGGATTGGACGCATTGGGAATTTTGCTTTATATCTTTACTTTTATCATCCTTTGATACATTTTTACTTTTAATCTTTACTTTTGGTTAATTGATTACAGATTCATTTTTAGCCTCTACTGTGGACTGATTATTATCCATATTTACAGCATGCACATTAAATGCACACATGCACATCAATAAACACTGCAGCAGCACACACACTTCTGCCCAAGCTGTCACATCATCAAAAGTCTCCACATTTATTTTACTTCAGTGGTTGCAATTTGAGATTTAATAAGCAAAGCGCTTTTCACCTTGTGTGCACAATTTACAAATTGGCAAAAAATAAGCCTCTTTCAGTTTACCGCAGAAAGGCTTCTCTCGGGTTTAACCTCATTGTGGGTATTATCTGTGTCGGGTGCAACCCAAAGCTGTCCTGGAAAAAAACACCCAGTTGTGGTGCTGTAGGGGTTACAAAACACACACCACTGTCTTTTTCCCAAATCTACCAACCACTGACATCAGCACTTAATCTCACACTTTTAATTTATACAAAATCTAAACCACGTTTAGTTCACTTGATTTCTCTATTTTCTTATAAGTTTTGTTTTGAGCATCCACTCAGAGGTTTGTATGGCACATTCATTCCGACGTTCTCAGAAGGATCAGCCATGACATTAGCCCCAGACACTGAACCCTGACCTTAATCAGGCCTTAAGGCCTTTACATGCCAGGAGCATGACGAATAAACGGTACGAAAATGCAAAGTACTCACCTGCAAATATTTCACATCAAAACTATTCATACCGGCAGCGTTCCGAACAGTTGCAACACTTGTTCAATAAAGATTCATGCCAACTCATACTAAAACTCTTGGGGTTGGAGTTGTTCCAGTGGACAGCGTGTCTGTCAAATCCTATGATTGTCACCTCTGCCCACACAGACACTCAGGAGAGGATGGTCAGCAGCACCACCTCCATCACACACTTCTGCCCAAGCTGTCACATCATAGACATCAAGGTGGAATCTCTCTCTCACTAGGATCAGGCTTTCGCTGCGCTGCTGCTGCAGAAATCCTCTCTAGATCATTAACAGTTAAAAAACTGCCTGCGCTTCTTTGGACAAAAACAAAATCAAACAGGTCTGCCGGCAAAATAAAAGAAACTTTGCACTTACCAGTCGTTGTTCTCTTGGAATTCTGTTTGTGACGGCAGTTTGTGAAGGAAATCTTGAGAGCTGGTTAACTCGTGATTTGAAGAAGGTTCAGAAGACCTGGATGTCTTACTCAGAAGCATTTATTGAAGCTTGATCGAGGAGAATAGAGGAGCAGTACAAGTGAATCACTGTGTGCGCCACCCCATTCTGAAGAATACCTCCTGGTGGGGAATATTTAATCGTGACAAAGCAACATCAGACTATAACACAGGAGGCCGCTGTTCATTTCCCATTTCCAACAGACAGTCAATTGTGTTTTTCTTACAGTTTTTTCTGAATGCTTAAACCCTAACCCTGATTCTTATAGCACAACTTCTAAAACTATTAATACTTATAGCAAAACCACTCACTGAGTTTGCAAAACTAAAAGCACAAACACTGCTTTCCACTCAGTTTGCAATTTTGTAACACATACTTTGCAAAACTGTAGGTACAATCCACTGCACAGCACTCTTTTTGCGGAACTGTAAATACAATTCACTGCTTTACACTCAATTTCCAAATGATTAACACACTCCTAGCAAAACACATGTATGGCTATTATTTACACTATTTTGCCAATTGTCTGGCACACTGTCACATGTGAAAACTGTTTTAGATAATTAGTTCACTTTGCAATCAGCCTAAGCAATATAAATAAGCCACATAAGCTGTCCATGTGGAGTACCATGGAGGGAGCAGGAAGAGTGAGAAGAGTGAGAGTTAGAGGAGGCCGAGGAAGAGGACGTGGAGGTGAAGAAGTAGGAGGAAGAGGAGGAGGAAGAGGACGTGGAGGTGAAGAAGCGAGAGGGAGAGGACGACAAGGACAAGGAGGTGAAGTTAGAGGAAGAGGACAAGGAAGAGCAAGAGGAGGACGAGGAGAGGGAAGAGGAAGGGTAAGAAGAGTAAGAAATAGAATTACTGATGACATCAGAGCTACAATAGTGGACCATGTAATCAACCATGGAATGACCTGAGGGAAGCTGGCCAACGGGTTCAGCCTAACTTGAGCCACTACACTGTAGCAAGCATCATAAGGACATTTTGAAATGAAAATCAGTTAGTACAGTCACTTTGCACTAAGTTTTGTAGCACTGCCATACTCTAATGCAAAACACAACAATACCATACATGTAAAAATACTGAAATTGTTATTTTACAGAATTGCAAGACGTCCAGATGCTGGGGGCAGAGGAAGAATGTTCACTGCAGAACAAGAGACCCATATAGTCAATATGGTGATTGCAAATAATTCCATAAGGCTACGAGAAATTCAGCAGCGCATAATTGAGGATGACACCACCTTCCAAAACACACACAATGTGAGCATTTCTGTATTAAGTCGTGTACTTGCCCGCAACAGAATCCGAATGAAACAAATCTACAGAGTCCCTTTTGAAAGAAACAGTGAACTTGTAAAACAACTGCGATATGACTATGTGCAGGTAAGTTATAGTATCATTGGTACTGAATCTGGAAGTGCATACTGTAGTACTGTGCATGAGCCTGCTGTGCTGCATTTGTTTTGTCTTGTCCAGAGAGTGATGGAGCTAGAGGCAGATGCCATGGGTCATGAGCAGCTTTTTGTGGATGAGGCAGGTTTTAACCTCACTAAAACAAGGAGACGTGGCAGGAACATTATTGGACACCGTGCCATAATCAATGTCCCAGGACAACGTGGTGGTAACATAACTTTGTGTGCAGCTATTAGTCAAAATGGTGTTGTTCACCATCATGCAACCCTAGGCCCATATAACACTGCACACATTATTACATTCCTAGACACCTTACATGACATGCTCACTAATGTTCAGAGACCAGAGCAGACCAGATATGTCATCATATGGGACAATGTTAGTTTCCATAGGGCCGCAACTGGTTTACAGATCACCCGCTTTTCACTGTACTCAACCTCCCCCCATACTCTCCATTCTTGAATCCAATTGAAGAGTTCTTCTCTGCCTGGCGCTGGAAGGTCTATGACCGTCATCCCCATCAACGCATAGCCCTTTTACAGGCAATGGAGGAGGCATGTGGGGATACTGACCAGGCATCATGTCAGGCCTGGATATGGCATTCCAGAAGATATTTTCCCAGGTGCCTTGGACTAGAGGACATTGCATGTGATGTAGACGAAATTTTGTGGCCGGACCCAGAGAGACGACACAATGTAAACTGATTTTTTTTTTTTTTCTCAGTGAAATTACTATTTTGTGTTTTGTCTTGGAAAAAACACTTGTTTTGTTTTGATATGTGTAAATAAACACCAGTACTTGAAGTTTGGATCCCATGTTTACAGAACTATGACAAAAGTATGACCTCAAACTGACATAGCTTGTGCACAGAGAAAGCAAAAGCCAGATGTGTTTTTTATTCATACCTTCAGTGTGTAGTTGGCGCATTGTGTGCTTATTAATGTGATGGCTTGTGTTAACTGTTTGATACGAAAATACCATTTTTACTAAGGTTTGAAGAGTTAAGCAAGGTTTATTAGCTTTTGCAAAAGAGCTAAAATGTTTTGCTGATTTGGTGAAGGGTTTTCTTATTTATGTGTAGAGTTTTGCAAAAATAGCCAATAGTAACAAAAAATGTGCTCAAGCCATTAGAAAAAACTGTAAAGTATGACCATGATCATTTCCTACCCATAACCATGGGTTTATCATTGTAACCACCTAAGCTCCCTTAACTTTAACGAAGAACTTTAACCCAAACCATGATCTTTCCCTAAACCTAACAAAGTCGTTTTTGTGCCTAACTTTAACATTAACTTGGTCTAGATGCTATCAGACCAACCATAGCAGCTGTTGAGAATCCAGACACAAAGGATTGACCTGCTTCATGTCAGCTGACAGACGATCAGGCTTTAAAAGTATTGGGTTCCCAGGCAATACACCAGGGTTCCTATTGTGTGGTAACTGCTTTTTTGTCCATTAACTTTTTCTTGGGCTATTGGCCACTGTAAGAAAATTAGGTTATGTTGGTGGAATGCATTTTTGTCTTACAATTGCAATTCATTTCTAATTATTTTGTAAAATTAAAGAAGGTGGAAAAACTAATCTTGCATTGGTAATGTTGTTATTTATGATTTCAGGTTGTGTGATGGTTTGCGTTTGAGTTTTGATGTATAAACACTACTGATATTTTGTTTATTCACCAGTCACCCCAGTCAACAATAATGTGAATAATAACTTCAAAGTGATGCCACCCTTGTGTTCATTGTGCCTGACTACATGAAGATTTTTAGTATTCCTTTTAGTTTTCTTTGGGTGTGATAATGCATTCTGTGGTATACTACTATGAGAAAATAATGAACTTGGCAGAGAGAACACCATTCTGCTTGGCATCATGTGAGATTCTTCAGCACCAACTCCTCCTTTATTTTCCCATATCAGAACACTTTGTTCAGTATCGCAAACGTAACCTTTCCTGTTTGCATTTTCATAGGCCCTGGGAGCTTATAAAGTAGGGGTGCACCGATCCAATTATCATGTAGATTGAGTATTGGCTAGATGTTACCAATCCACATAAAATCATGTTTCAGAGTTGCTGCTGTGAAAAAGATGGTAACAATGCAACTGTATAAAACGTCTAGAAAAACAAACAAAACTGGTTTTGGATTGGTTCTCGATATCGGTATAAACCCTGAGTTTTTGTATCGGAATCAGTATCAGGAGAGAAAACGTGTGATTGCAGCAATTCTATTATAAAGCATATAGATGGAGTGCTTTAAGTGTACTTCATTTGTGTCCTGCAGATTTGGGGACAGAGCTCTGTTTAAAGCTGTCTGGTGCTCAAGGTAGAGACGAAGGTCAACTCTTAATATAACATAATCTTGCCTGAATCTAAACCATCCAAATGCACATTCGCAGAAATACTTAAAACACAGGGACAACAAAGGTTAGTCTGCATTAAACAGGGAATAATGTTTTGTTTGCACTACTTGGCATGCAGTATTTGTTAGTTGTTGGTGTTGCCATACCTGCTTAGGTGCATCTAGTCAGTTGCTGATACAGTACATTTAACATAAATAGTTTGGGCAGTGCAGCCCATTTTGATTTAGTAATATAAGAACATTAACTTTGTCAACAAAATAGAAAATACAAAATAGAATAAGAAAATTAAAATGACATTAAAAGAAATCTCAAAATTATAATTATTTTGACCTGGAGATAGGGAATGCTGTTGTTCCCTTTGATGTTGGAAAATTGAGCCAGTGAATTAAAGCAGCACATCTCCCCAGTGAAGCTATTTCTATGATGCTTAACACATTGACAATCTATCCAAGGGGATAAACAGTCATTAAACTGCAAAATCAGATTCATAGTCAGCCTGTGTGAGTATGTCACAACAATGTCCTCCTGTGGTGTCTTTAACATTGCAACTCACCACTGCTCAGCTGTGCCTTCACATTGGTTTGTGTCTATCCAAAACTTTTATACTAAAACAGAAGCAATATAATAGAGAATTTACACATTGATGACAAAACACAGCAATGTTGTGAGTCCTGAGTGAGAAAAGGGCTACAATTTAATCTCTGATGGAGGAGCACTCTGCTAAATTGTTAGGGTTTGAATGCCACCAAACACAGACACACACACCCACAAAGAAACAGTTGACGACAGTGCCCAGGAGGATGAGTCATAATATGTGTGGGTGTATGTAACTTGTGCACATGCACACATCATTTGATGTCTGGTGAGGATACGAATGTAGAGGTTTTCTGATAGGACAGATCACTATGATGATGATCCTCATCCCCGATAAGAAAGGTTTTGTCCCTGCAAATTTTCTCTGTCCTTTCATAATTTGAAATCCATAAATTGCACAGTAGAAGACACATTACCATTGTCTGTGAAGACAACTAGAGAAATCAAATGTTATTGAAAGAATAATGACCTTAAAGACAGAGGGCCACAGAGGGGGAACTGACAGAAAATGGTTTGAATTGTTTTTCCACTTAAACACTGTTTCTGAAACAATGGAGCACTTCCTGATGTGGAAGGCTGATAAGTGTGTCTTTATCTAAGCAGACACCCTGATAAAACAAGTGATTTTTGAGGGGAAATCTGAGATGAATCATCTCATCTCACCACGTTTCTACAGTAGAAACATGAATTGACAAACCAAACACTTGCTCTAGATAGGGCTGTTCATGTTTTTCACGAGTTTCGCTTGGAAGGGCAGGGTGATGCGAGTGGTATTCAAATGGTTGCAAACTGCAATTTAACCGTATTACCAATTTAGATGCCACTAAGTCCTACATACTGTACCTTTAATCACAATGTACTTGACCCTCTTTATCAGGGGGTTCTCAAAGTTTTGATGACCAAGTGCCAATTTAGGGAGCCAGCATGGCTGCACAGGAAAAATGTACACGTAAAACAAAATTATTCCAAAAGAGCTGCAGGCGACAGGCTTCTCTCCTCAGTATGTCAGTAAGGTAACCAACTCCTTTAACTGTTGCCCTTTTGTGTGAAAAACTACTCACGTTTGCTCATGGCATGCTGGGAAAAGGCTGATTATTTACCAGCTTGTTTATTAAAACAATGTCAGTTTGTTTGTTTGCACTGTGAACAGACAACAGTTGATCATGTTTGCTGCCCCCATAATTCGGGGACCTGTAGAAGTAACCACTCTTGCTGTTACCACGGTAACAAAGTGTTGCCAAATCAATCAGAACCACTATGTCACTGCCAGTAGGGGTTGCTACTAGCTACAGAATGTTCAATTGAAACCAACTGCTGTTGTCATAATGGCATTTAAAAAACAGTTATCTGCACTGCAGTAAACTCACTTCAAACACATTTACTAAAAGAAGAAATTCACAAAACTGAATCAGCTTTCCTTAATGGTGAGTCCACAAAAAAAAACTTTACACTACAAAGTAGTCTGAACTCAAATGCATATCCATATCCCACTAGTGTGTTCTTGCTCTGCCCCTGGGTCTTTTCCCAGTGGGACCTGCCCACAAGGAGGCTGCGAGGTAAGCATCCTGGTGACATGCCTGCAGTCAGTCAGTCATTAGAACTATTTTCTACTGAAGACATTTGTTCTAATGAAAACTGCTCACAGTGTGTTCTACTGATTATCCAACGTAATGGAGACAATTTATTCAGGAATACAGCTGTTGAGTTTTTATGGTGTCATTTTTCAGTTCTCTGACCAGCACAAACAAATTTCCTTCACCTCCATCATATTGGCAGTATATGGTGGCGTAAATCTCAAAACCATGACACAGAAATCTGAAAAACTGGATGCCATTGGGGTAAGTGAGAAAATGTTTTTTGTGTGATTTCGGTGAATCAATCTTTTAAGAATTTGCAATATATACTGTATCATTCCATTGCTATGTGCAGTTCAACCTTTGTTTTACAGTTAGATGTCCAGTTGTCAGAAAAGTATATAATCAAAAATTGTGAATTTATTTCAGGCCACTGAATGCTCACAGTTTAGGACTTATTTTGGATACATGGATACTGTTACATTTGCTGAATAGAAATGATATATTAGTAAAAAAAAAAATCTGTTTCATTTGTGCTGCTAATTTCGACACAAAAACGTGTTGTTTTTCTCCACTGTATTAGAACCTCTTTTCTGTAACTAACCTTTTCTCCTACCTCTCAAAAATCATAAGTTCACACTACTTTCCATTATTGCACACTGTTTCCTTATTCTGTTGCAAGTGAAGAAGCAAAACAAAACTTAAATTTTAGATGAAAACTGTTTGTCTGCCATGATTCTAGTGATAGATTTTTATAGATGGGATATTTTGTCCCTTACCCATGTGGGTTTAAGAGTGTATGATCAACCATGGATTCAGTTCTAAGCTTAGGTCATTGCAAATAAAGAGGCAGTTGTAGCAAACCTTTATGATATACAAAGAAAGGGTTGTTAAAACTGCATACTGCTTGTTTGAGGGTAAGACTTTAGTTATAACAGCTTTCTAATGTAAGCAAACTATTCAGGATAGAGTTGATAATGTACTTTCTAGGCAGTAGAAAGGATAGAGTCAGAATATTTCAGTTTTCTGGTATGTGGTTTGATGAGAAAATGTGGAATGTAACAAGCGGAGAAGGTCACATCTATGGACAAGAATTAATGTTTGACATTGTTTGGAAAGGTCTGACTGGAGGGCTGAAAAGGATACTGAAAATGGCATGACACAAAGATCTATGGTTCATTATGGATGTGTGGCCGATGGGTCGTCAGCATTGTCAGGATCTTACAAATATGTAGTGGGACCATGTTGCACTACACCAAAAGCGGCTCTCCTGATAAAAGCTAAATCCACAGACAAAAGATTAAGAGCATAAATCAAAATTTCTAAACAGCATTAGAAAATTGTAGGATGATAGGGTAGAAGCAAGAGAAGTTTAATCAAAGCCTTAAACACTGATGACAAGAATACTGGAGTTTTAAGTCTAAATATGAGTCTACCAGTATGCATTTTAAATTTTGTTAAAAAAGGTGTTGGAGGACTCAGTCAAGGGCCACTTTTAATATATGAGGAAGACACCTAATGCATTATACTAATGAGACATCCATTTAATGGGGAAGTGGAATATATGTACAAAATTATGAAGGGACTGAGACTTCCCAACATCAGTACATATGACTCAGCTTACTGCAACTGTGTGGGCACTCAGAGGGCACTAAGCCAAATGAAGGAGCAATGTGCAGCAATCCACTGCAGCCTCCATCACACTAAATGAAGGAAAACCAAAAGTTTATTAACATAGAAAATTCATAAAGTTGGTGCAAAGTGGGCTAGTGGGAGAAGAGGGAACGAGGAAACAGATGAAATAACTAAAAAGGCAAATTCAAGTGAAGCAATTCTTCACTTCAGTGTGGGCCACCAGAATGTTACAGCCTCAAAGCTATCCAAATGTGGCAGAAGATGAGAGAATGAGAGAAATGGCAGGTCATACTATTTGATACAGTCATGTGTGACTAGGTCCTTTAAACCGTGGGGATTTAGTAACAGGATAAGAGTAGGTTATTCTGGGCTCAGACAAAGACTGGCTCTGCTTGATACACACAGACTGAAAGTGTGAGTGACGCACGTTCCGATTTGAAAAAGAACCTGCAAACAAAGACTGCAGATTTATGAGCATCTTTCAGAACTCAGAAAGTTTGTAATTTGCCGACTCCACAAATGACTGGATGCTGCTGGATGATAACTGGCTTGGAATATGAACAAAACTTGAAGCAGAAATGACAGTCCCCAAACTAAGGACAGTAATATGCCATTGCTGCATCAAATGAAGAAGATGAAGAGTAGCAGTGGCATGTTGTCCAAGATCACAGCAGACTTCTTTCAATACACAAGGTTTTGATGGGAGAAAAGACAAAAAAAATCACTATGATATCCAAAATCTGCACACTACAATTTTTCTAGTACCAGTATTTCATTAAACTTTTTACTAGGCATACATTACAACTGTAGTCTGTTTTAAATGCTTAGTGTTAAAAATAGTTTCGACACTTCCTCACACACAAACCTCCTTCAAACAGTGATTTCGACTAACCGATAACCACTGATAATACTCAAATGTACAGATTGTTCTCATTTTGTTGTTGCTATAGGATTGATTCATTTGATAACTGCATCATGCATTATATAATAGAATAAAACATGAATTAAAAACATTGTTAGTTAGCAAATTAGCAAAGCAGTTAAATCGTTGAGAAAACTATCAGGCGATAGTTGTTACGGACAGAACAGACCGGAGACACCGTGAAGTGACAGAGTTTATTGCAAACAAAGGAAATGTGAAGATGATAATGCTACCGTCCTTTAGCTGGTAGACGAGGAGCTCTGGGGTTGAGGAGTTACACACTGGAGAGTGGAGACACACGGGACCGGGATCTGGAGCGATACACACGGGAGACTGGAGATGGTTGGAACCGGGATCGGGGCTCTGGAGACGAGTAGGCGTTTTGCTGAGACGTAGGTGAGTCCGTGGCGTAGTGGAGGCAGGATAAAGCGTTCTGTCCTTAATCCAAACGAGACCGGACACTGACTGTGATGAGGGATTGTGTTTTATAGGGGAGTGGAGTGAATGATTAGGTGCAGGTGTGTGATAGGTGACAGGTGATGGGAATTAGTACTCGGGTGAGGGAGTGCGGTGTGTGTGTGGTGTAGTAGAGCCTGGCGTGTCTGTGACAGTTTGATTTCTGATTAAATTAAACTCTGTCTCTGCTATATCTTTGACATGTATTGTAGTATGTCATGCTCACATTAGTACACATGCTGCTGCTCAGCCTGTGCAAATGAAGCAATATTCACTGAAAAATCCTGCCGACCTTCTTCAGGGAGTGCAAACATGTTTAAGATGCAAGATCTTACTAATGTTGCACTGTACATGAGCATTAATGCGAGGTTTTTGTTTACATTAGTAAGATGCAAGATCTTACTAATGTTGCACTCACACACTCACATACACAGTTGTGTTTCCATCACTTCAGTGAACATCACATTGACTTACATTAATTTCCTGGACACTTACCCTAACCTTACCTTAAACCAAGAATTCACCCTAAAATTGAATGGTTTAGCCTACATTATGGGGACTTGCGTTTTGTCCTCAAAAGGAAGGCTAGTCCCCACAACGTGACTCCGTAAACAGATTTATGTCCCCACAACATGAATAACACATGTCCACACACACATCCATACACACTGTTTAATCTTGCTTCCTCCACCTTCAGCCAACAGAATCCCACGTTTTGCTTTACCCTTAACTCTCTGTCACCATATTAATTGCCAGTTCCCAAATCAATCATTATATGAGGGCATAAATGCCTTGGGCTCTTTCAGAAGCCTATTTATGACCCACAAACCGCTTCATAGTCACATGTTTCCTAACAGAGACGTGTGAGGACTCCAAATGAGGGGTAGCAAGGCCATCTAGTGGTTCAAAGTGGAAACGACCTGTTTCGGGCTGTTGAAACGGTTCAAACCTGCCAAGAATTTGAAGTTATGGATTAATTTGTTGCTAAGTACCTGATACTTATTGTCTGCTCCACAAACTAGCGATGGCTACTGCCTGTCGAGATAGGACACGTCAAAGCTTCCTTTAATGACAAATTTCAAAAATGTATTTGGGCAGTGGAAACAAATAAGCATCTTCTTAATTTGCGCTCTTTATACTTGTACTCTACAGTTATTCTAAATCCCAGGGACAGTAGTGAATAGCTTTTTTTGCGAGTTCATATTTCAAAACATCAAACCACATTCTTCGATTAAAGTGATATGATTTTCTTTCTTTCTTTTCTCTTTTCATTGCTGTGATTTGATAATGTGTGCTGCTGTTCAATCTCCCACCACACCAATTCCCACCAACCTTGACTCGAGATAACACAATTAAAATGATAGATTTGGATCAAACGTCTCCAAGGAAGCACTTGTAGGAGAAAATATCAGCTACAGGCTAACACTTATCTGATCAGATATTTCACCAGCTTGATTGACACCTGCAGCGCAGTCGCAACTCCACTGAGAGCATCACGGACTCCCGAGTGAGCATGCTCTCACAGGCTCTTCTACCACTCACCGAGGAGCGGCTTTATATCTTTGAGGGCACAGAGCGCACTGGGCTGCTCACAGAGTGAAACAAAATGCTTATGCTGTAAAGAATGTAACTATCTAAAAAGGATATCTGGAATCACTCAAAGAGTAAGAAGGGATTTATGTTGCAGGCTGCTTCAGATGCACTTTACTTGGGAAGCAGGCACTTCGTAATACTTCTTAACTTGGACATACTTTGAATCTTACCGATGGATTTCTTTAACGAGTCAAATTTTTCCCTCAGAGACACAAATTCAACAACAGCAGGTAGGTTGAGCAACCAGCGCACCGGTAATGTAATCCAGTTAGAACAACATCCGTTCACACGTTGTTTGTAAGAATCATAGCTGCATTCAGCATGTTCTTAAAACAGCAAAAATCAATGTTTTCTTTTCTCTTTTATTTTTCTTTTATTTCCCCAAGTTATCTTGTATGCTTTTTTAATCATACAAGCTTTCATAGACTGTTGCACAATGGCTGCAGTGAATTCTCTTCACAGCCTGATATGTTTGATGAGAAATATGAAATACCTTCATCACATCAGTTTAAACTTATGATTTCTACTTAATGATTCATGCATAGAATCTTAGTGTTAAAGATGTGGTAAGATTTTTTTTTAGACATTTATGTGACTGTGTTTAAAATGTACATACATAGCCATAGCAACCTATTTTATTGTAAGGTCTATTCTAACATCGTATGAATAATTACAAAGATCTTTTG